>NC_136642.1:25687830-25752830 GCF_949748355.1 Melanostigma gelatinosum | reverse complement strand
AAACTCCCCAAAAAGAGGGGAGAAAAGAGGAAGAGACCTTAGGGAGAGCAACAGAGGAGGGATCCCTCTCCCAGGATGGACAGAAGTGCAGTAGATGTTATATATACAGAATGAACAACATAACATAGTTACAACACATTCAAAGCATATGACAGAACCACAGCAGGAGGAAAGACCAGGGTCCAGGTATAACCACTATGGAAACCTGCGAGGCGAGAAACCACAAAGACTCCGGGGAAGAAGCAAAGTCAGTAATGTGCATTAGTGGTATCGGTAATAGTTAATCATGTTAATAATAAATAAATGGTAGTAGCAGTAGGTGTCAGCAGGGCCATGGCGGGAGGAAGGACCAGGCTCCAGATAAAACCACAATCTATGGAAACCTGTGAGGAGAGAAAGCACAAAGACTCCGGGGAATAAGCAAAGTTAGTAATGAGCATTAATGGGACATGAATTCACACAGAAGAGGAGAGAGAAGCTCAGTGTATCTTCTGAAGTCCCCCGGCAGTCTAGGCCTAAAGCAGCTTATCTAGGGGCTGGTCCAAGGGAAACCTGAACCAGCCCTAACTATGATGTGAGAGACTTCCTGTTTTTCAGTTTGGATAAGGGGTACGGTGTGATAGTATACCTTTCAGAAGCTTTATAATCCAGCTCTGAACTGCAGTGTCTTTTTTGGAGACTTTGTAAAAAAAGTTACACGATAAATCCAAACCTGAATGTTTTCTGTGATTATTTATCAATTTTTCTGTGTTGAAAACAGCATTTTTTGCTTTATGTTGTTATCCGTCCACTAGCAATCCCGTATGCCATGGGTTGAGCATGTAGACCAATCAGAGGCTGTGTTTCTGACTTGTCAACCAATCAGAGTGTGTTTCTAAAACGAGGCTAACATCCGCCGCTTGACAGTTGTTAATTTACTGTTAGTCGTTATCAATGAGGTTTTAAGGTATGAACATCAGAACTGCAATAATTGCCCCATGTTTTAGTCATGTGACTAAAAGCTTGGTCTGCTTCTGTTTGGGCGATTTGAACGTAACAAGAATGCAATTATGTATGGTTCAGGATAAACAAAGCCAACTGTAGGTGCGATTGCACACCAAGATGCTAAGCCGTGCATATACAGAGTGTGTGTGTGTGTGTGTGTGTGTGTGTGTGTGTGTGTGTGTGTGTGTGTGTGTGTGTGTTTTCTGCTCTCAGCCACAGACTGGAACTGCAGGACTTTGTCTGAAGCTTTATTGAGGCAAGATAATCTATGCGCTGCAAGCCTAAACTGCCATCGCCAGTCCGCAAGGCTGAAAATAATTACATTTTAAATGGCTGCGCAAACAGCCACCACATTAGCGTGTTAATTCAGGCCAATCACTTCCACTAAATAAAAAATAGAATCGAAATAACACCGCCTTCATTCTGTCCCCCACAGACTGATGAATGCACTCTAGTCTTCCAAGCCCCGGGTGACCATTTATAACATCGTATTATTTATTTATTTCCCCAAATCTGCATAATCATTTTGGCTGTATGGTCATATGCGAACAAGATGGGGAGCTCAGAACAGCATGCATTATTCATGATTTGCAGGATACAGGTATGTTAGTGAGATTTTCCAAATTCATTTGTTATCGCACAAAAGCTCCTCGGACAGGGAGTACCTGGAGCACCGGATAGAGCACAAAGTGTGTAATGAAGAAAATGGTAAAAAGAAGAAGAGATGAGGTAACCTAGATAAATCAACCCTCGCCGCGCTGCACCCTCGGCTAGCCCTGTTGAAACAAGAACGTTTGACTTCATAGAGATCTCTTGTGTGGGGTGGATTTATTGCCTGTAGTGGCACATGATAATAGATACCTTCAGTAATAATAAACCTGTGCTATCGACTGCAATCTATGAGCAAGTAAAAAATATAGCCCATCGGTAAATCTTTATGTTGGGAGCTAAGTCTGCTGCGACTAAATACAGGAGCAATTGCGCTTCTTATTATAAATATAAAATGACTTGGATGAGGTCAACTTTAATGGCAGGTATCAAAAAGTGTGGGTCATCTTTACTCTTAATATTGCAGTTGTTCTGACTCATCCTGCTATGAAGACAAGAGGACAAGAGAGTGCTGCTCGTGTGTGTGTGTGTGTGTGTGTGTGAATGGATGGATGGCGCGATAGCCTCAGATCAGAGATAAATGACTTCATTAAAGTGTAAGTCTCAGAAAGCTGGAATGAGCCACGTCTCCCCCCTCCGTGCCACTGCAGATTATGAACTCCATAAATCAATACATTTCTGTAAAAGGATAATGTTCCCCTGCCTGCGACATCCAACCTCCCAACAGTGTGTCTGACACAGCTAAGGACTTTCACTTTCTGCAGTGGTTTGGAGTTTGATTGGATGTGGGGGCATGGGTAGGGCTTTTGGGTCTTGCTGGGTAACACACTATTGTGTTTGCGGTAAACATGAGCTCGGCAATGCGATGGCCTTTCTGGTAACCTTGTGAAAGTGGTTTAAATGTAAGGATTTATCGCTTGTATTTCAGATGGTACTGATACTAAATGACAGAGGGTTTCCTACATGAAGACAGGAAGGCTGATTTAATGTCTTCTATCAAAAATGAATACATTTTTCCCTGAACACGACAGTTAAAATGTGGAAGCAGTCAAAACCATGAATACGATAGCACTGTAAGCAATTATTGAGTGCTGAATGAGCACCGTTTACAGGCATGCAGCATGGAAGTTGACTGATGTTGAAATGTCGAGTAAGCACCAATCAAACTGTAGCTCCCTCTGCTTTTCTGGCAGATTCTGAGCACACGAGAATGTGCATGCGACCAATTTCTGGCAAACTAGCTGGGAGTCCCAATACCTTTCCTATTTAGTATGCCAGAAACATATTTAGTATGTACATAGTATGTCAAATGCAGTAAGTAAAAAATACCAGGATGCTTTTATTTTGCAGTATGCCAGCCAGCATGCTTTTCTGGCTATTCTCACCCACTTAGCACAGCAGCTATAGTAAAAGGTTAATCGTTCAAGGTGCCATGTTCTGATGAAGTAGTATCTCCAAATTGAGTGTATATTGCACGCTACAGCGTGTACTTTGTAAGGGCAGCTGCAGTATGTATGTAAGTAAAAAGTAAGTAATTTGGAGTACAGTAATAGTTTAAAGGACGTAAGCATACATGATATGTTTGGTATACAGGGTCAAATTCTATAATTAGAGATTCATGATTCCGTTTATTCTTTCTAGCAAGGGTGTAATGTCTATTGGGGTGAGAAGGACATGATGTCGCCCACACTTGCAGTATGTTGAAGCAGGTTCATTTCATGAAACTTAAGCAGAAGTTCAGTCATGAAGACTCTTTACACTCCTCTTCATTGATAATCTCGCAGTCTCTCTCTCCCTGTGATTACTCTATCAGCTGATTGTGGCCATTCACTTTAAGTTAAACAACCAGATTTTGCACAGTTTCCTTAAGCCAATCACATCGTTGCTGTCAAACTTTAAAAATGTTCTCGTCTCTGCTGCTGTCAGTTGTCATTTCAGCTCAATTGGATGTGACTTGATAAAAATATCCAGGAAGATATTGAGGTTGATTTACTCTCATCAAAAATTGCACCGCTGTTTCACCTGAACTCGTCTGGAGTGGAGGATGAGATGTTGACACTGCAAGCTGACATTCAGCTGAAGTCCAGGGCTCATGGACAGTTTCCTCACAGAGGAAAAGTCCCCAAACATGAGGACATGTGATACCTTCTTGACTGCATTATTCAGCTCTACTCATTTATGTGAGTCAGCCTTTTCCCACATGAAGAACATTAAGTCCAAACACCGTTCCACCATGACTGATGATCATCTGAAGTCTGCTTGAGGCGGATACCAGCAGCTACTGTCTGGACTATGCAACCCTGGCTGATTCCATTCAGTGCAGTCATCAGAGTAAGGTCATGACCAAAAATGTACAGAATTGAATTGTGCCATAAGGGTTCATGCAGCACATATTGTAAATATAAAGTATACTCTGTGTGTGTGTGTGTGTGTGTGTGTGTGTGTGTGTGTAGGTGTGTGTGTATATATGTATATATATATGTGTATATATATAAATAGATATTCAGCATTTTTAATGTAGGTAGATCATTTTGACTTGGTCATTTTAAAAGTAGCACGCAAGCTGAAAAAGTGTGGGCAGCCCTGCTCTAAACAGACCTATAGACTGATTCTTCATTCAAATATATTAAGTGCTTTCTCAATTATTTTGACATTAATGAACTCCCGTTCAAGAACCACCCCATTGTACTGTCTACGGGCAATGTGAAGAAGTGAGGCTGTAGTTGGAAGGTATCAATGCCAGAGAGAATGAGGAAGGAACTCCAGCTTTAAATCTAAGGAGCAGCTCAACACCCTGAAGGACTTCATTTCTGCCACAGCCACGTTGCCAGTACTGGACAAACATTTTAAATCAACCAGTGCTTTTTATAGTCTGCCATTTATGTCCCATGACACAAGGTCAGGTGTCTTGTAGAAATTTAGGACAAGCACAAAGTTTTATTGACATATGGCTCTGACAAAATGCTTGACTGATTTTTCCCATCACTACCTTACTTGGGCCAACAAAGTTGGCCTTTAATAGACGGGGAGAATAACTGCAGGACTGTGTGCTTTGAAGCACAGCTGATTTGGTCCGTTTCAATTTTAGAGCGCTTTAGAGCAAGTATGTTTATTAGTGAAGATATTCATGTCAATATAGAAACAATGACTTTGTTCTTCTAGTATTGATTTGATGTAATCTTTGGTTGGCGGTGGTCAGGCACAGAATTAACTTTGTCATTATTTTCTTCTCATTTAAGACACTGAAAACAAAGTAGCTGTTTACAGTGTGACACCTCAGGTCTGCTATGAACGGTCAGTAATAGCAGAATGTAGATGCACTTAACACATTGTTCAGGTGAAGGTGACAAGTAAGCATGTGTCCTCTAAATTCAGTGGTTCTCAACTGGTCTGGCTGCGGGACCCACCATCACCCCTTAATGGCAAGCCGCGACCCAAATCGAGGAACATTTTCAACTTCTCAAAGTTATTTAATGTAAAGATGGGTCAGTTTGAACCTGAGCTGAAAATGTCCTCTGCAGTCGTAGTGTAGGGAGCTCTCTAGTGCAGAGAAATCGTTCCTGTAACTCCCGTCCCACGTAAACGAGTAAAACTGCTTTGTTTGTGATGTCTGTTTGTGATGTCTGCTCTAAATAGACATGGTGTAATACTGTACGGGAGACTTATTGACCTTCAACCACTGGCTATTTCTTGGGATGATCTCGCATTTGGTTCAAACTTCAGGCCAAGTATGAGCTAATGTGACAAAAAGGACAACATTAAAGGAATTCTGGGAAGAGGGTTTGAGTCCATTTCTAGTAGAATCTGAGCCATTTGCGGAGATGATTGACATCAGGTGTAACAGGGTCGATGGTCTAATCAGTGCTGGAAATCCAGCACAACAAACCTTGTTGTAAAAGAAATTCTAAAGTAGTTCAAGGAGAAGAAAACAGAGGTTTCAACTGGATATTCATGGTCCCCAGAGGACAAACCCTACTTACGTTGGTGATCCTCTTTCTCTTGCTTTTAATTTTTTTAAATTTTTTTAATAAACATATCCGCAGTGCTATACTTGCCTTTTCTGTAGCTCTACCAGCAGGTCAAGGTTTTCATCTATAAATTAAACTTCAATTGAATGGATTGAAGTTTCAGATTCCCAGAAAATGATGATCTGTGATCTCTTGACCTTTTCCTCTTGCCCCACCATGGGCTCAGCATTTGTTTTCTGTTGGACGGTTTGCTGTGACATTTTATACAAACCTTCACGTTCCCCTGATTGATAGGGTTATGTGAAAAGTTTATAGGATGACTAAAGTAACTACAATTCATACTATAAACTTTTCATATAACCCTATCAATTGGTCCATGTGGTGAAAAATAAAATGATTTCCTCGAGAGAAATCAAAATCACCTTTAAGCTTTCTGTCTTAAGTATTTATTACAAGATAAAGATATAGAAAAATTATAAAAGCATACAAACAAAAGATCAAAACATATCTAACGAGCCCAAACAGCTCAAATGTGCACGAACAGATGAACCAGAATAAAACAACAGAGTAAAACAAAGTCATAGGTTGCTAATCAGCTGATAGCATTGAGAGGGTCTCTTCACTCTTCACACAGCGAAGGGAGACTGCCTTCTCCACAAAGAAGTGAGCCTTAAGAACACGACTGAGTGCCGCCTTTCCCCCATCAGCAGGAAGCTGCATGTCAATCAAACTCCAGTCAGTCAGTCTCCTGTTGTCTGAGGGATGTTGACACAAAATCAAGTAACCATCATAAGGCACCCCACATTTGAGAAGCTGCACCCACTTTGGTTCCCATGAGAAAGCAGGAAACCCCTCCTCTGTTGCCCATAGGTCAAAGTTCACATTAGACCGAAACCACATGTGGACAGATTCAAGTCAAAATAAAAGTAACATTAGAACTATTAACAATTTCCCCCGACAGTCCACATTTTAAAAAGTGTTTTGTGCTAACTAACAAACGTGAGCATGCTAACATTAGGGTCGTCTGGGAACCAGAAGGTCAACGGTTCGATCCCCGACTGGGACATGTCACGTGTCGAAGTGTACCTGAGCAATACACTGAACCCCCGGCTCCCTGGGCGCCGATCAATGGCAGCCCACTGCTCCCTGTATACAGGGATGGGTCAAATGCAGTCGTCAAATTTTGTGTATGTGTAAAAAATGTATATGACAATAAAAATCGTTTCTTCTTCTTCTTCTTCTAAACTAAGATGGCAAACATAGTAGATACACCTGCTTCATCACCATGTTAGCAAGCTGATCGTACAATGCACTGCTTTTTGTGGCAGGTATATGAACGCTGGGGAGCTGATGAGGGAATGTAGAGCAGGTGTGCTGGTGGATGTGGAGGTCAGGTGATGTGGACAGGTTCAGAGCACACTTCTGTCAGACAGGGAAGGAATGGCAGGTCTGGAAAGAAGTGACAATAATATGTCAGACATTAGTGGATCAGATGAAAATGAAATCAATCAATCAATCTGGCCACAAGTGAAACTTTCATTTTCAATGCGTTGAGTCGGACAAAGAATGAAACTACAGTCTGGGTGTGTGCCCAAGAAAAACAGACCCTCGCCTCATAAATATTATAGATGTACTGTGTGTCAAATTGTCAAACATATCTTAGGTTCTGAACCTAAGTGATAACACACCGAGTCTGTGCCATGCAGGCTCCATTCATGCAACCATCTCTTTGCTGACTTGTGTGTTGAACATGTTTCTTAATTGGATTGCACTTTACTCATTTGCTGCATGATCTCTGTTGTTAATAATTTGATACATATTGTCATAGAACTCTTTCTCACCACCTATCGCCCACAAATGATCAACAAATCATGTTTTTGCTCATTAATCCCCCTTTTCATATTGTCTATCGGAACTTTGTAAAAACCCAAATGTAATTGGCCGACAACGTGTTAGCGCTTAGCTGTTTCAGAGTAAAGGACAGTGCTTTGTTCTGTGTAGTGTGTTTGTGTAGCTGTCCAAAATACTGAAACAGAGAGGAGATTGACAGACATGTGTTCAGCCTGTTTGCTTATTGTTGTTGTCAATAGAACCTTCGGCCCTGTGACTGAAATCGACAGTGAAATTACGTTCCTCAGATAGAATCGTTAAATAGTCGACAATTCAAGTTCCCCCCTAGTTTCAGATGTAGCTCTTTGAAGGCTTAAGAGATTTGACAGTGTTTCACAACTGTTGATTCAAATCAATAATCAGACAATAATTAACTTCAGAGAAATATGTTTTTTTATCAGCCTGTTTTTAGATATGGTCAGGAAAGAACATCATTCATAGCAAAAGTGAATGACTCTTACTGAATGTTATCTGATATTTAAAAACAGGCAGTTATTGTCCCATTGTATGAGTAATCCTGCACATGGCTCGAACCCAAATGGAAATGGTTGGTGCATCATCCTGTCTACTTTCTACTCTGTAACGAAGAAGAATGAAGAGCAAGAAAAAGCCCAGAAGAAAAAAGAAAATACTGTAGATCAGGAGTTTTACATCAATTTGCTTTGTTGGCTTGTCATTTGCTGAATCTAAATTGACGAAGCAAGAAAAATCAATGGTCAGGCCCCATAAAAAATAAATAGCACACATCCCTGGAGATCTGAGGTCAGAATATAATTTGGCAACGGCAAATTCATTTAGTAACGCTGCACTTCATACCCGAAGTCCCTCCGAGAGAGTCAAACTCCGAGCCCTCCTTTCCCTAAACTCCCCTCCTTCAGGTCTCCAGTGAGTGGTGAGCACTTCACCCGCAGCTATCCGCTGATGGAACACAAACTTGTGTGTAATTGTATAGAGCTCCTCTCTCGACCTTCTCTGTCAGGAGAGAAATGGGGGCCATCATTCATCCTTGCCATTACCAGCCTGCCTACCGTGAATAATGCAATTTGTATCCTCTATGGAGTGCATCCAGAACAACAGGCACTCCAATAAACAAACAGCAGATCGCAGTAGAAATCCACTTACAGGGGCAGCCTGGCAAACGCCGCGGCCATTAGAAGCCCACTCAGGTCCCATCATTTCAGTCCGATAGATCCCTACCTTATCTGTTTTAGAGTGGGCCTATGATAATGAGCCTGCCAGCTTCGCTCTGCTGAAGTGCTGGATCACACAGAGAAACCTGGGAGCACAGACTGGGACACACACACACACACACACATGCAGCAAGTTGTTCAGTGGGGATTTGTGCAACCTGAAAGTAGAGGTAAAGGTCAGTCTTTGACCTTTTGTGGGCACCAACAGCAATCAGGACTGAGATGGATCAAGTCAGGCAGAGGATAAAGTGTGTGTGTGTGTGTGTGTGTGTGTGTGTGTGTGTGTGTGTGTGTGTGTGTGTGTGTGTGTGTGTGTGTGTGTGTGTGTTTGGTGATGAGAACTGATTGATGGGAACATGGAGTATATGAGAGGAACGCAGCTTATAATGGGAGCAGATGAAGTTGGGTGGCAGATTGATGTCACACTCTGGCTCTTTATTAATATTCCCTCCTTGAACCTGTGTTCTTTTATCTTATGCCAATTTTTTATTTTGTTTTATTTTATCTTGATTTTTTGCTGTGAAACGCACATATATTACAAATCTTTGAATTGCTGTTAACCGAAGATTTAATACAAATTGTATTGAAAACATGTTGAATTATTATATTTAGTTTTCAATTTAAAATTTCACCGCTTTCTATTTTGAATTTTATGCAAAACCCAATTGTTTTGTCCATTAAAGCCCCTGAAAATAAGGCATTAATTATTTCTTCATACATTTCAATATAGAAGTTAATAAAAAATATATTTCTTTTAATATCATTTGTTGGGATCTAAGGGAGCGTGTTTGGGTTATCAGCATTTAAGAAACTGAATTCTTGACATCAATAGAATTATTAATGTATGTAACAATTATTAATGATTATTAATAACGACGCGGCACCACCCGGCGAACAGGGACCAATAACCAAACGATAAAACTAAGTCTCATAATTAGTAGTCACTCATAATGTCAATAGTCTGCGTATGACTATACATTCAGTGACAGTGAAGGTTTTAAGTTCGAGCACAGGCTACTACATACAGGTTTATCAAATACATATGCACAAGTAATCACAGACGACTGCTCCTTAAAGTATAACAGAGTTTATTAAATCAAAATAATAAATGATCAAATCAATTAATATTGCAACCAACAAACGTTATCATACAATTTTATATGCCTAAACTAAAGAATGAATAAAATGGATGAGGGTGTATGTCTGTGTGTGTGTGTATGTGTGTGTGTGGGTCTGTGGGTGAAAAGGAAGGGGAGTCTTACAGCTATTGCTAAAGACTACAAAGATGGCGGCGTCGAGTGACGCGGACAAAAGGGGAGGGGCCTTAAGATACTACAGCTAAACTACCACCAGATGGCGGAGTCGAGTGACTCGGACAAAATGGCGGTGAGACTGCTGTATGTAATCACGTGTGCCGATGCACACATGTGTTGTGAGGCGATCGTTTGAACGGGGTTTCCCTCAGGGGCAGAGATAGGAGCTGTGTGTGCGTGTTACGTAAAACACGAGGAATAAAAGGGGAGACAGAGGAATCAGAGTTTCTGTGTGCGATGTCGCGTTGTAGTGAAAATGAGGATCGCCGATCGTATCTCACAAGTTGCCGTTGTCGCTTCGCGAACTGACGACACTTATGCCCGATAGTCGCGTTTCCACACTTCACTCACAGAATCGATTCAAGGAAATGGAGCAAGAACAAAAATGAAATCAAATAATCCCAAAAGCAACAGTTAATACACAAATACAGCGGAGCTTCTCTGCTCCGTAATGATTGCGCAATACCTCCGTATCACGTGACAGTAACCTAAACACGGGAATATCAACGTATAAATGAATGGCCTGAATTAAACTTAAGTTAATTTAAGTTGGCGAAATGGCTTTGTGACCTGACAGGGTTTGAGGAGGGGTGAAGGGCCGTTGCTTCCTCGTGGCCAGCGTCGCGCTGGCGGGGAAAGCTGGATCGTCTGTGGCCTGGACGGGGGGTCCGGGCGAAGAGAGCGTTGTGTGCTCCCTGTCTCAACCGAGGTCGAAGGGAAAAAGCGTGGAGGTCCGGGGCGAAGAGAGTGTTTGCGTGCCTCCTGTTACCCCGGAGGGATTGTTGGAAAAGCATTGAGGTGTGTACTGCAGGCGGTTTTGTAGAACAGTGGTTGAACCACAGGGGTCCTGGGGTCTCTTGGCTCTCGGCCAATGAGATTGCAGCGGTGCATTCAGGTGACCATGGTTTTTTGGGGGGGGGGAGGAATTTACACCCTAGTGTGAAATTCCTTTGCTCTTATCAAACTACAAATCAGGATGAAACCTTTGCTTGAAAAGTGAAGGCCTGATTCTCTTTGTTCACAGCACATGTTGAAGCCATATGGTCAGACCCCAACACATTCATAATTCTTAATTAAAAGAGTACTCAACAGTTTTACGATGCAATCCTATAACATTGTCTTAGTTGTCTACATCAGCCACTGCAAGCTTATTATGGTAACATGTTGCACTGTGGGTAATGTAGGCACTATGGCATGGCTAAAATGTAATGCCCGCATAAAGGTAATTTAATATCTGATTAACGATGTATATCACGATATAGCAAGTTTTCTGGTAATTCAATAAATGAATAGTCTGTATGTCTATTTTTTGTATATTACTGTGAGTCGAAAGTTTGAAAAATAAAAGTATTTTCTCAATGTATTAAAATAAATTCTGTGCAAAATGAACATAACAGTTTTAAGATGAAATTATCGGGACAAAATAAATAAATATCTGATCTAAACAAAGGGGACAGCAAATGAAATATGAATAAAAACAGCTGATGAATCCATTTCACAGCACAGTTGGCATACATTAAGGCCCATAATAATGTATACTTACACATATATATAATTAAACTGCATATAAGATGTATATAGCCTACATAAACTCAATGATTAGTAGATCACAATGGACACTATGTAATTTACAGTGTCAAACAGATGTCATACATCCTGAATTATTGTTTGTATAATCTGTATTGTGCACGTCTTATCCACAGTTTAAGGTGAAGAAGACAATAGACAACAGATATCCTGCACTCCGAGTATTCGTTTGGGGACCCGCATGTGATAAGCTTTGCAATTAATGTTTTTCCGGTCCATATCTGACTTAAAAGCTCTTTCTAGACATTTTTATGTTGTTTGACATGAAGACATTATGCCAGCCAGGTTCAGATATGGAATGAAAAATAAGATATGTCTGGTTCTGCTGCATCAATTTTGATCCTTTTTAGGACTGTCCATCGGGAGTCAGACATGTTGTAGGAATAAAGGAATGCAGTGCTAAATCAATAAAGTACTCTGCAATGATTTTGTAGGCGTCCTGCATTGTGGGTATTAATCAGTTTTGTATCCAAACCCTTTTAACCCAGTCCAACTGGACAAGAACCAGATACAAGTCTGAATATTTGCTGCAACTATGAGTTGCAACTGTTTGCGACTGGCCCCAAAGTATGTCCAAGTGAATTTGGTTGTGCTAAATGACATCAGCATCATGAGTAAACATGCCATTTCTCAAACCTGTCAGTCACACACCTGTGACAGATCTGTTGGTGCCGATAGAATGATTTGTCCCAGAGGCTTAGAGCCACTAATGACCACTTGAGGTTCTATTTCTCATTCTGGTGTTTCAATCAGTGGTTTTTATTGCTTTGTTGTGGTTTGAGAGCGCTTTGTCACCATTTTGTGTGTGTATTTGTATAGAATATATGAGCTTGCATGATTGCTGGCGCACAACTATTTTTAATAAATTTCCTCTTGGGTCGGCTCTGCTTCAAACCCTTTTTCCGAAAAGCCTCTTCATTCTCCGCGTGTCCCAACAACCTGGCGTCTCCCATAAAATGGCGGCATCTGTCATCTGTAATAATCTGGCCGAGGAGTTAACGGGGGGGGGGAGCGGTGAGCCACGATAGCCAATTAGAGGGGGTATTATCTTTTCATGTGGACAGGCTTTTAGTCCCCCTGACCGCCCTCCGGCAGGGGACGGCGTGTGCTTGCGGGACTGGGAAGCGGAGACGGACAACGCTGTGTGACGCTGCCAGGACAGGAAGTGGAAGTAAAGGCATTATTTCTCCTTCATCGGGCACAGCATGATAGCTCTTGAAGCGAGCCAAAGCTTGGCCCCGGAGGACAGAGATCCCTGGCATGGCCTCATTGCCTCACAGTATTTTACATTCGCATCAACACTTCACATCTTACAGCGCAGTGGAATTTCTTCACTCTTTAACTCATTGATTTTGCTCATGGGCTCTTATAAATCACCGTTCTGTGGAGGGGTTTAATATATATGTCAGCAGATTTACTTGTGTTTCTGTTGGCTGGTGTATTTCTCTATGTGGACAACTGGACTGTAGAGTTTGTAGAGGAAAAACTGCAGTTTGCTGGCAGAAAATATGTCAACAATCAAAACATCTGTCAGCTGCTTAATATGAGGTTTTTGCAAAAGTCAGTCAACCTCTTTCCTTTATTAGCTTTGCACTTGAACTAACAGAGCTCAATATGAACAAATGTGCTTTTCTTGCTTAATTCATTTCAAACATTGCTGATATGACTGTTTGGCTAACTAGCCATGCCATGAAACAAAGAAGCACATTCAATGCCTGCCTTTTGCACCACAAACACACTTACCGACAGTTGTATTCACAAGTACTGTCATAAATATGTCACTGCTGACAGCAAAGGGTGCTATATACAAGACTGTGGGGGAACCAGAGGGTGGGTGCTACGCTTCTATGACGACGTTGTCAGTTGGGACGGCATTATCAGCTGTAACTGTACTAAAATAATAATAATCAGTTTTGTTTTCTTCAGATTACATTCATTTACATAAGTAACACTGGTTTGAGAAGAAATGTGTTTTGCTATGAGGTTTTTTCTTTCTATTTCTCATGCTCCTGGATGTTTTATTGATTATCTTTCTGATTCTTAGAAACACGTGTAATCTCCCACACAATTTAAAAGGGGCCCTGGTATAGATTTTTAAAAGTTGAAAGTTGATCTTTCCTCCATGCTACTTGTTTATATGGTATTTTGATGAAAAGTGGTGACCAGCTAGGCGCAAATGCAGAGCTGTCTCGGTAAACTGCCCTGAGACTTGATCCCGAGAAGAATTTGATTGATAATAGTTTACAGCTTGTATTTAAAAAAAAACCTGTTACTTCAATTTTGGACTGGGGCAGTAAGAAAGTTGCTTTGCTTTACAGTTTTTCTTTGTAAAAACACTTGCGTATGGGGGAAAAGTTCAGGGCCTTGGCTTTTGGATATCATTTGGTGTTAAGTGGCTTTTTAAAGCTATTGTCTGCAAAACCACCCATCTTCTGCGCAAATAAATGTTGCTGTGTCCCCTTTTTGATGTAACCATAAAGGTCTGTACACATTAGGTGTGTCACACATAATCAACTTGAAAATGTGAACTAATCACCTGCAAATATTTCCCATCAAACTATTGGTAACACTTTATAATAACTACACACTATTAAGCATTAGTTAAGTATGAGTAAACACTTAATTCATCCTTTATAAAGCATTGTTCCTACATTAACGCTCATTAGTATGCTATTCATAGCAACAGCTATAAATGTTTTATTCTTGATTAATAAGCTCGCCTATTATGTGTTTCATTATTGTGTTTTCATACTTTATAAATGATGGATTCCCCATTTGTAAATGAAGTATTATATGTATTACAAACCAATTATTAAGGAGTTGTAGATGATTAATAAGATAATTTAGAAAGTGTAAGTAAATGATTAACGTATTTAGATGTACATTATTTATATATATATATATATATATATATATATATATAATGATTTAGATATGCACTAATGGTTAGGAACTATGTTAATATATGCTTTATAAACGCGTTTTAATGCTGCAATTCATGATTAATTAAGGTAGTTACTACTTGTTAGTAAAGTGTTTTGCATGACCTCATCTAAAGTGAGGACTATTTATGCCTTATAAAGCATTTATTAATGACATTGAAAGGCCATCATTTTTCAACAGAAAAGGCAAATAGACAAAACACAAAGTGATCAAGAACATATGAATTGTTACCAAACTATTCATACCAGCAGGTATGCAAAGTTTTGATAGTTGCAACATTTTTTCAATAAAAGGTTCCAATACATTTTAGCAGGCAGAGGAGCAACTACAAGGATCCTGATCCAGAGCAGCGTCTGGCTGTTGTGTAACCTAAGCTACTGTTAAATATTTTATTTGGTTTTCTTTTAGAGAAATGCTCTCAGTGAATCTGTTCCTGCTGGTTAACAGTTACACATTGTATATGTCCAGGGCTTTTATTATGAAAGGTAAGATCGGGAGGAGTGGATCTGGTCTGTGAGGCTTTTGTCAAGGTTGAAAAGAGAAATAAAGTTTGCTATCTTGGAATAGGTCCGTTCCGCATAACGTCATTGGTTGATGGGCAAAAGCTTTGACTATGTTCCTTCAAAAAATACATTACTTTATCGACGTATACTACTGTGTGAAAGTACTCATGACAAACAACAGAAGTCCAAAAAAGTATTTTGACAAGTTCAGCAACCCAATAGCTTCCATTCGACTTTACCTCCATGGTAATCCTGCAGGAAATCTCTTTCTTGGAATGTAACTGACGATCCAGTTTTTTAACAGGCTAAGGCAGAGCTTTGAGTTCTGCACAAAATATTCTTCCAGCATCACCTTGTACAAAAGTAAAAACCACACAAGCATCCAAGGAGGGCTGCGAGTTGATTGTCAGTTATTTTTAATTAAAACTCAGTCCACAGTCAAAGCAGGCGAATGTGTGAGGCATGAGTGTCATTGTGACTGATTCCACAGTAGGACTAATTGTGCCGGCGCTCTACTCTGCTGATGTGTTGTGTAACTATATTAGCAAAAATTAGAAAAATAATTCACAACTCTTTAACAGGAAGAAGCTTTGATCTCTGCTCATCTCCCTCACTTTGTCCTCGTCTCTCTGACTGTCATTACATATCTCTCTTTGTCTTAAAGGTTTCAAATCACTCTGAAAGTGCAGGGGTATCTGAAGTACAATCTGAATTCTTCCTGTTTTAAGGTGTTGTAAAATCCTAAAACTTCCTCACATGTTCTCTTCCTTCGGGACTCAAACACTGATTTCAGTGCAACCATCATGTTGTTCCAACATCATAGGTAAAATAAAAAGAGAAAATTCTATCTCATTTGGCAGCTACAGTATTTTTGAAAATAGTCATGTGGGGCACTGAATATGACTGAACTTACTGTTTATCAGACCACAAATGATCAACTGAGGGTCCCGCTCTCCTTCTCAGTCTACAACTGTACGCCATCATCATTCCGTTCTTTGGAGGCACGAATCGTCAAAGAAGTCCATGCCCATTCATTTTGGTAACACTGCCGAAATACGCCAGAAAGTTAGAAGCCATGAACCATCAACCATCAATATCAATATATTTAGTGCCAATCCGCCGACTAGATTCTGAGATGTTACACTATACGCAACATTTTCTCCCTTCTGGAGCTAAATAAAAGGTTCGGGGATCAACCAAGACATTACAAATCATCCTCTGGGCACCATGAATGCCTGTACTAAACTGCACAGCTGTCAGTCCATTCATTGTTGAGACAATCCCCCAAAAAATGTCAACCTTGTGATGGCAATAGAAGAAAAGTTCAAAGATATCTAAAGTCAGTAGGCTTAATTATCTGGGCACTATGAATTAAGCAAATTTCAAGGCAATCAATTAAAAATAATTATTGAGATATTTCATTCCAAAGGACCAAAGTGATGGACCTCTTGCCTAGTGCATGCATTTCCATGAAAGTAAATGCTCGTGTCCTGTAATTAGCTTCATGTAGGATTGTATGCATTCTCTGATGCAGTGCTGGGAGTGAAGCTGTAGCAGCTGGCTTTGTTTCCCTCCATCTCTTACACTGTTGCACTAACTTACTGCTACGTTCAGCAGACTTTTATTCTCCAAATATGCAGTTGTTTTACCAAAAAAGCCCTGTCAGTTTCCATCAGGGATCCACTCTTATCTGAATTTAGGATTCTATCACAGCAATCACCTGTAATTTGACCCTGTTTCTGGGCAGCGTGCCCCACAGATGAGCAAACCTACACTTGCTTTTACACTGATACATTTCTACCAAAGAGAATTGAGATGAAAATGGTTTGATTCTGCATCTCTTTGTTTACCCTCACTGAGCATCGTGCCCTGTGGGCCTATGAACAGATGAAATGACTGAGCTCTGAGAGAAGGAGCGTGATGAAGCTTATGAGGAAGACGAGCTCAGTGATGAAATGCTAAATTAACTAAATGCTAAATGCACTGCTCAGACAAAGTAGAGCTGCCCAAGGGCTTGTCAATCACGTTGAAGGTACAGGGTCCATTTATGTTTTGATTGTTTGTTTATTATTAAATCCAAAGTGGAAGAAATGAAAAATGACTGGGAAAGGGTGAAATTCACAACAATACCATAACAATGTTTACCATGCTGACCAAAGACGCCTATTTTGAAAATAAGTTGTGTTTCTCTTTAAATGTAAAACTACGGTGATGGTATATGCCTCTCCTCCTTCATATTGACACAGCTTACCAAGTTTCCCTGAGGTTCATGACCAATTTGAAAGCTGACACCCCTCCATGAGTTATACTGTCGTGTAGGATGACCTGCTCTGGCCACCTCTATACTTATTGGTGTCATTGGTACACCTTTATAAGGCCATTCTTGTTTTGCCTCCTTTTGTGTTGTCCGTCTGTCACTGTGTTTTTTATGATGCTGTCTGTCTGGGCCAGGTCGTCCTTGGAAAAGAGATTCCTAATCTCAATGGGATTCTCTAAAAAAGGTTAAATGGAAAAATGAAATAAAAAACTTCAAGATGACTGCATCACTGATACTGGTTGCTGTACACAATGCAGTACCTTATACATATTTCGGTCCGTTTAAAAAAGGGTGGCAAGATATATTCCACAAATGAAATGTAGGTGTTCGGACAACATCCCTGGAGGTGGTGTTTGCCTCATTGTTTCACTGAGGAGGTGTAATGTTGTGTGTGAGTGAGTGAGGGAAGTGTGGTTGGAGAAAAAGATTGATGACTTGGCCCGTCACATTACAAGGTACATGTCACATTATGAGTGAATTTCACGAAGAACCGCACATTTGCCATAAACTGTTTCTGATTCAGGATGTTAACTAGGTTTAGGCTTCAATTACTTCTATTTATAGCAGAATTGTTTGATGGCCTAGTATGCTGATGTGTACTGTTAATCATGTAGTATACTGCATGTATGTGTGCTGCTAGAGGCCTTCAGCCTGAACTGATTGAAATGTTACACTTTGGTTTTATGGCTGGCATTGAAATGCAACTCTGAGCTACATGTTCCGACACACTAGCCATGTCTATTGTAGTAGAATCATTCTGGAAATCTTTCCGCATTATGAAAAACTGCACAGATCATAAAAGTATCAGACAGGATTTGACGTTGCAGTAGTTTACCAGGACATACTTGATGGGATAGGGAAGGGCATTGCTGTGAGTTGTTGCATTGGGGCAAAGATTGAGGTAGATTTGTGTAGTAGACCACTCTGTTTTTTTTCTGATGTTTACTCTTATACTAACAGAGCTCTCAATTGTTTTTGCAGACGTCAAATTTGACAAAATGTGACCTATTTTGATCATTACCATGATCCTTGCACTACTGTTCAGTTTCAAAATGGCGGCTGCACTCTGACCTTTCCATTGACACCTCACTTGACCCAATAGGAGCTTCCATGTCCTGTCCACAGCCTACACTAGCCAACGAGAGTCCGCGTTGAAGGAAGGTGCCTGTTCCTCTTCTTTCGTGTAAAGACCGAGCCAATTGCAACAGATTGTTCTGATGACTGATGCTTCGTATAGCCAATGAAATTTCAAAAATGATGCTATGCCGCTTCAGTGGGAAGATTTAGAGCCGTAACTGGGAAGTAACTGCGTAAAAGCGTGAGTCTGATGCATGCGTCCGTGCGTAAAATGCAAAGTATGGTTTTTGACTTTTGGAGACTTTAGACAAGTGAATAATGACGAAATAACTTATAAATGACTGTATTTCAACATAAATAAGCTTTAGTTTCAATTATGAATCGACATTTTGTAGATTGTCTGACAGTCTGCTGACCTGTTCGGGGGAGGGAGGTGTTTGTGTGAGTGAAGTTTTATTACCCCTTTGTTTCACTGTGTGTCTGTGTGTATGTCTTTAGGTGTTACTGGGGGATATATATATATATATATATATATATATATATATATATATATATATATATATATATATATATATATATAGGGCCGGGCAAGTTAACGCATTATTAACGCATTCATGAATTAACGCAGTTTTATTTTATTACTAAGCGGTCATCAGGAGAAGTCTCTACAGGCGAGCGCCTGGGCACAGATCGCGTTGCTTTAGTTGTTGGGCGTATTCTAGTAGCAGTTTTTAGAGAGTGTTATTTTAAGGACAACACACGTCGACCCAATTGTATATGACAATAAAAATCCGAACTAACTTAGCTACAATTTCAATTCAAGCTGCGAGCAGCGATGAACGGGCCCTCGCATCCCCAGCACGCCACTCCCAGCACGTTGGGGGTTGGCGGCAGGACTCTGGCATGCGCGGCGAGAACTTCCGCGACCTTCGGACAGCGCGTCCACGAGTGAGATGTTTTTAATCCCGCGTGGACCGCCTGATGCTGGAAATGATGCTTTGCAAATAGTCTGATGCTTCCTGTATCCGCTGCCTGGCGGTACAGAACACGTGCAAACATGCAGCATGTAGCTCTGTGTCAAATGTAAACCACATTGTGTAAAAGTCATGTAAATCGGATGGTGTTTGTCAAAAAGCGCAGATTTCCTTTCCCCAACAGGTGGCCCTGTGAGTATTAGGGAAAATTTGCTTGTAGACATCCTCAGGCCATGTTATCAAGAATGTGAAGTTTGGGACCGTTTGGAACAAGTCCAGCTGAGTTACATCACACATTTCCTTTAGCCAGTAGGCTTCGCGGGTTTACTGTAGCGCCCCCTAATGGTCGAATGCAAATACATTCTCGGGGTATGTTACTGGATGCGATGTGCACATATGCTTGAATATTTTTGGGAATTTAGGACAAATGGTTGAGAAGTTGTGTATTGATATTATGCCACGCCCCTAAGAAGTTCATTGGTCCGTATCTTGTAAACGCTAAGATATATGAAAAAGCTTTTGATAACTTTAGATGATATAGGTCCATTAATGATCCACATCAAATTATATAGAAATCGGCGCCAGTGTGTAGGAGGAGTTTGCAAAATGGGTTTTGCACTAAATTCAAGATGGCGGAAAATCTAAGTAGGCGGAGCTTAGGGGTCTGAGAGGCTTTTATTTTTTTAGATCTAGCGGATTTGGACATGTGTGTTGAATTTCAAGGAAATCGGACATACTGGCCGAGGGGCGTCGCCGGTCCGACTTGTAGGGGGCGCTAGAGAGCCATTTTTTTACACAGAAAGATACATTCTTTTTCAGATGGCTATTTTCACCAAGCTTGACAAGTCCCCAAAACTTGGTGAGTTTTCATGGATAGCAAGTCCTCCAACCATGCGTACATTTCCCCAAACGAGTACAATTTCAATCGGGCCTTCACTGGCCCGACGTTGGTTGCTCGGGCCCTAATTAAAGAAACTGAAAATCAGGCAACTAAGTCTTTTAATCACCCCTTTGCTTGACATGCTTGGGTTCAATGTGATTTCTTCTTATTTTTGTCCATAAAATTAGTATTTATTTTAATCCAATAATGTATTCATGGTAAGAGATGGTTTTGAGGAAATACGTTTGGTTGAATGGACACCTTTCTTTCTCTTCCCTGGACAAAGCTGCTTTGTTATTCCTCTGTTTTAATTGGATTGTGCTGCCTCCTCCCCTGTCCATCACAGAAGAACAGAGAGGGAGAGAGTAAGCAGTGTGTCAAGTCGCTACTAATGGACCATTAGCTTAAATAATTCCCATTTAATACTTGATTAATCAAGCTGAGAGCGTCCCGTGTTGTGTTTAGGAGGAGGACTCCACACGTAGTTTCTAAATTGAGTGGAGGAGAGTGCAAAAAGCAAACCGTGGACTTTTATTTTTGTCTTCCACGGTTAATACATTCAAGGCATTACAATCCATCGCTTATTGATTTAATGTTGGCTAACATCAGCAAAGACTGCATCAAGCCAAAAGGTACTGTGCCACAGCGCTATCTGCTGTATTCTGCAGTGTGATGAAAATCCACATCCAACACATTCTTTATTCATTTTCACCCCTTATCACTTATGGTATCTGGTTTAATATACTGCAGTAATATCCTAGAGAGGATATCTTGCAATCAGAGATAAACGGTGATAGTTACATTATGAGCATACCTTAAAAGCTCTTCTGTATACTGCATACTCCCATGTTGCTTTTGCTTCCAGCTGTTCCTCTGTTCACAGACTGTCAGAATCACTGATGCCTATCTACAGAGGGAGGCACCAGTCACTTAACATTATGGAAATGCTAATTTAGACTACCATCTCTATAGTAAATCTATCCAACTTTAAAGCTCTTTGATGTAACTTCTTACAATAGCGGCACCTGGTTAAGAATAGCCCAAGTTACTCAATACATCCCTTTAAATGAACAACATTATGTCATTCCACTCATCCCACTGGTCCTCGTCTCTTCATTCATTCAGTTCTGAAGGTATATTTGACATTGTTTAAACACCTTTACTCTTTGTTTACTGACTTTGACTGCTTGCTGCACACATGCAACTATGCAATGCGGCACAATACAAATTTAAATAGTTGCTCAACACCGAGCTGAAAGGCAGTGTTTCACTGCTATCTCCATATTTCGTCCCTTTTTTCATAAATCAATGCTATTGGTCACCCTTTACTGCCATCTGTGGTTTTTACAAATATTTAACAAATGAACACACCAATAAAGAGCTTTAAAACAGTGAGCTGAAGGTAACCAATGAAGAGGTCTGAGGCAGTGTTCCCCACAGTTTTGTAAGGAACCCAAATATTCTACACTGATCAACATCAGTCTGCCTGGAGGATTCAACTTGGCGGGTCGGGGACGTGTGGATGGATCCCCTCGCTGGACCTCTCCCCAGCGCTGGCTGTCGTTACCTGGGAGCATTTCCTCCATGAGGAGCCACGCCCGCTGACTTTCCATCGGCTTGGAAAGGTCCGGGGTGGCTTGCTGTTCCGAGCTCCATAGCACCCTTCACCCGGACCTTGCCACTTCCCATTGTAGTGCAGGAAAGAGGGTGCAGCTCTGATTTTAACATTGTGATCATAGATGGAAGTGCTTGCTGAGGAAACCTGCTCGCTAACACAGTGATCAGTGTGCCGCTTTCTCTCTTGTTAAAAGTCAATCTAGTTCACCCAGCAGTCAATCTCACTCATTGCAAACAAGTTAAACAAATAATAATTCAGCCAGATCATCCAACAAGATGGTATTTCCTTTCAAAAAATGATCAGTGTTGGATGAATGTGGACAATTCACAGCAAAAAAATAAAAAGGATGGCCTGCTATGTTTCATTTTTTTGAACGATTTGAGCAATATACCACTGTGTGCCTCTTGTAATAAATACAAACTTGGGTAAATAATAAGCTTTCTCGTCATTGTTAAAGTTTCAGAAAAATATTTTCCAAAAATGTCAATCAACTAGATAGTTAGTCGCCTTCCACGGTGTGATATCAGCCAATTCAGTTTGAGGGAGAATACCAGTTGGAAACCATCAAAGGTAAGTAAACAGGATTCATCTCTGTCATTAAAAGGAGTGTTTGGATAATCGAGCAACAGTGTTCTCTTCTGCTGATCTATCTGATCATCTGACTAATACTGTTGCTGTGTTCCCAGATCTCAGCAAATATTTTGGTGAGTACAATGTTGTCATCAGCAATAGAAACAATACCCAAAACTCCAAATAACAACAATACCTTAGAAAGAATGACTTTCCTTCATATGATTTTATTATGATTTTGTTCTGAGATATGTGGTTAAGCTTTGTGTTTTTCTTTTATTTCTGTTAATATGTGCACAGAAATGACAATTTTTTGGAATCATTTTGTAATATAAAAGTTTAGAATTGCTAACTGTATCTACAATTGTACAAGTTATACCTCCCTGATCTATTGCTGCATATTTTGTTTGCAGGTACATCTTATCCCATCAGTTTATTTACTGCACTAAATCAGCAATTGCTCCAGTCAAAATCCACATTGTGACATTTGTTTTGCTAGGCGGTATTTTAAACAAGACAAAAAAACTAAACAGTTAGTGTTTTATTTTGTTGGCCGTTTTATGACAGGTGACAGGAGGTCATAGTTTGCTATTCCACTAAATCCCCACTAGCTTACTGAGGAGGGCACACATCGCCACATAGACACACTGATACATACACATATCGAATTAGACACCTACACAAACAGGCACTCTCCATTAAAACACTAACCTGCCTCCACAATTAAAGAGTGTGGTTGGCACAGTTGTGTGCGAGGTGCAGTGGGAGTGTGCGACAGGATAATGCAGGATTGGAAGTGACAGGAACATTTTCTGCAGCACATTCAAACACACTCTAGCTCTTTAAAAATGCATCTTGTTATGTAGCAGCAGTGTGGATTTACAAACCTCATCAGGCTGTTTAATGGAGATCATGGGACATTACACAGACAGACACACCAGGGCAGCGCTCATTTCATTTAGAGATGTAAACACCTTTGTCTCCCTCTCTCTCACAAACACACAAACACACGGTTGAAAAACACAGTCACATGAACCGGGGGCTGATTGTACAGTGTTATACAGTGTAGTGGAATGATTTTTGCATCCCTGAATATATACAATTTTTTTTAAAATTCATTCAGTTTTTTTTAAAGAAAGTAAGACTTCTACGTTCCCAAGGTGCATCTGTGTTTATTACGACGGCTTATTTTAAAGTAAAAGTAATGTTGGAAATGACTTATATTAAACATGATCAGATATGACTTGATCTAATGTTTTATTTAGTTTGAAAGAATACACCTCGAAATGATTGCAGTTACTATAAAAAGGCCAACTAATAGCAGGGCAAGAATATGCCAAATTGGACCAAACTGCTAAAACACAAATGACATTGTCCTACTTTGTATTTACCGGTAGTGTGCCACTAACTGTCCCTGTACGTATGTTTATTGGTTTAAATTCAGTGCCAGAAATGAGAAAACAACCCCTATTTGTGAGCCATTTTAAAGATGACTTCCTCAGAGTATTGAGAGATTGACCAACATGTTGTTATTTTTTTTTTTTCAGATTCAATTCCTTCTTTTCTTTTAGCTAAGTATCCTTCCTCAGATCTTCGCTCATCCATCCTCCAGCCCGTGACCCACGAGTCACCCGAGGACCGCCATCACCAAGGATGTTCCAGTCATTTATTCTCTGAGGAGTGAGGAGACACAATACTTCCAGAGGAGCTTGGAGAGATGAAACACTGGCGTGTCCATCTGGAAATCCTTCAACGGGAATCTATAAGACCTCTAGTGGTTATGTCTTCATCGAGTGGTCACTGCGGCTGATCAGCTGCAATATTACTATTTTTACATTTCACGAGTGGGCAACTACCGAGCTTACTTTAATAGGAAGACTGTATTTGTCTGTTGGTGTTTTTTTCCCCTTTCAGCCGCAATATAAGTCGCTGGTATAACATCTAAAATTATTAATGTACAGCAAACAGGACACACAAAAATATTAGCGGCATATTATGGAGAAAAAAAATGTAAACACGAAACAAACCAAAATAATTAGACACATTACTACAAGGAAAATGCAGTAACAACTGAAACATACATATAATGGTCATACTTTTGAAAAATGTGATTTTCTGAAGTTACATAAAGGCTGGAGCTAAAAGTTAACTGAAAGATCCATAAGTGGGTGGATTGCCTATCTGACATGTAGTGTCCCTTCTTGTAAACACAAACCCCAATTAAAACAATTGTTTATCGAACTATAAGAGGAAGGGCTGCTGCATGCTGTCCTCATCCTTTCCTTGAACCAAGCCAAATGGAATCAACAGCCCACTGTGCAGAAGAGAACCTCCGGTTGTAGTACATTAAGTTGTGTATGTGTGTTTGAGCTCTGTGCAGTTAGTCAAGGTTGCCTGCACAATCTCTGAGTGTACACGGTCTGTCGGAGGATGGAGAGATGTGTCTTTTCTACTCTGTTAGGTGCTCACAAAGAAAGACAAATGAATTGGAAATAAGTAAGGGGCAAACCCCCAAAAGAGACCAGACATCAGGGAAGACGCTTTGGAGTTCGGAACAGGCTGAGCTCCCGGGCACACTGCACACCTACAGTATTTACAGAATCTTGCTGGCCAATGTCCAGTCTTTGGGAAATAAGCTAGACAACATTAAGGCCAAGATCAAGTCTCAGAAGGACATCAGAGACCGTAACCCTCTCTGTCCGACTGAGACAGGAGTGAGACAGGAGAGGTAATCTCTGCTTTATGGTCAACAACACAATTTGTCTACTTCTGTACAATATACTTGATGTTTTGTGTATGATAGGTGCATACATGCTGACAGGTATGGAAAGTACAGTGCATTATGAGTACCTGGATGGTCATAACGCATAATGGTCAAAAAGGTAAGTGAGGAACGCTGGACTCTTCTCACCATCGACGGTTGCCAGCTTGGCCTGGTAGCGTAAGGAGAGGTTCCAGCAGCGGTTGCAGTTGCTCCAGTGAACACCGCACTATATAAATGGAGGTAGAAGCAGCTCTGCACGCTGCCTCGTATTGGCTCCCAATATGGAATGATAATGGCCACAGGATGTCCAATGCAGGGATAGCCTCCATCACCCACAATGGCAAACCCTGCAGGTAAGATTGGACACATATGGTGGTACGGTTGAAATTACATTGATCAGAGCATGATATGAATATTGTTGAGTTATTTCATGGCAACAGTTTGTTGGCCATACCTGGAGGAAGAGGCTCTTTGTAGATGGTGCTGTTCCCAAAGACCCTGGTGATGTGAAAAGAACCGATGTGTTGATAAAGAGGCCATTCCCATCACATGCAGCTTCCTGTTGTGGTAATCCTGACCACCTAAATTGATATGTATTCTGCACGTATGCATGTTCTGCCATACGTTTTGTGAGGAGTGAAGCAACCTCTATCCGTGTCGGCCTATCACCCCCTGTAGAGACGCATGTCAGGTCATGAGAATTCTTTTTGAATAACTTTGGAGCATAGATCATGATTGTCTCATGTGTTCTCTCCTGCACATGGAACGCTGTTGTACATCTTGGAGCTGGTTCTGGACTGAAAAAGCACTAACAATGGTAGTTGTATCCATGTTTGTTGCTGCATGGGCACAACACTGACAAAACTCAGCTACCCTACAGGATGGTGAAACAGTTTAGTGGGCTGATTGGAAACACCATTGATTTTGATGTAATATGCGACTCTTGTTATTACTTTCAACACAAATGCCAATGTAATGAAATTAGTATGACTTGCTTTCAGGGTTATTAAGATGGTACTGTATAGTGTGACAATGTGTCATAGTGTGACACATTATGATCAAATATGAAATGTATTTTAGCTGAATAGGCTTGATTGTGTCACATTCTGACATTTCTAATATTATATGAGAGAACATAACAATCAGATAGGTGCTGACAGTGTTATAATGCTTGTACTGTTCAGACAAACTCCAATGCAACAAGATGCTTCTGTGCATTTTGACTTCTGATCTAGCAGTCACCGCAAACTGGTGTCGCCTTCAATGACATCTGATATGAAGGGCCATCTCATGCTCTAAACATTTTCCTGGAATCCTCTATCCTTCCACTTTCCATGTCATACATGGGAAGGACTAAGAATGGGGACACAGTTAGGGGAAAGATAAATAAAAGCACTCATTGTCTCCTCCATGTCCATTTGGCATTATATGCAAGCTGAAAGTAAAGAAGCCTTTTTCATGTCACAATGGTTCCCAAATGCAGGACATTTGTTGAGTTAAATAAGTTTGGGTGCCATTGAGTTACTCCCCCAACCCTCACACTTGTTATAATCAGAGGTAAGCAGAACAAAGCAGTATTTTATCATTGTTTTGTTTTTTAAGTGGTGATGTTACTTTTACTTATGCAAGCTATTAGTTTGTGAACAGTAGTGCAAATGCACAACAACGCAATGAAAAGGAATGGTTGCTTCTAGGTAAGCAATATAGCATTGTGTGATATATAATTCCAATTAGCTGAACAGTAAGTTATGATATATATTCTGACCATATGGCTTTAGTGTACACTCCAAATAAATACCACGCTTGATACCATGTAGTTTTTAAAGAATAATTTGAAGATGTAAATGAGTTTTCCAGGCATACATTTAATGATTCGTTGATCTTTACAAATCAAGACTCCTGAGTCCAACAATGATAAACACAGAGATTAGTTTGGCTTGAATGTCATGTCATGAAGTTCAATAAATTAAGCTTTGCGCTCTCTCAAGTCTGATATGCCCTCTGGAAGCAGAAGTTCCACGCCCATATTTTTGCTCTGACGTCAACTTGACATAGTGGACAACCGTCACTGAAAATAGAAAATGTTTGCTTCCAAAATCAAATTGTGAACTTTTTATCAAAAGTGAATCAAATCATGGACTTGGAGAATCATAACACCCCTGAATCCAACATTGCCTCTATTTTCCTGAGGAGAATGAATCTCTTGCCTGCAAACTATCCTTCTTATGTATCAGCGGTAGGCTTCTGCAGTTGTAGTAACTCAATTTAATTGGCTGCCACAACCAGTGGAGCAAGAAAAAAAAAGAAAAGACTTAATCATATTGATCCAGTGTTCATGGTTTTGTTAATCAAGGTTAGGGAAATGCGAGATGAAAAAAAAGGATGACTACCAAGGAAGATAAAAACAGGCATATACCGTGTTCTGAGAATCCCAACATTATCCCAAACTGTATGTTCACTTGCATCATATTATATTACCTTGGCCTGGAGTCCAACAACAACAGTTTAGGTCGTAACAGTGTGTTATGAATTAATGGGTCACGCTTAGATGACTGCCACTGACAACTCTTTTAATGAGATGGCCTCAGGGGAGCCTCATTAAAAAGTGAAACGATAAGCATCCGCAGTCAGCTCTGAAAGTCTACAGTCCTAAAGGCTCACCATGTTTTACAATTCAAATGACAGCGTTAGTCAAATTGTGTTGGGATAATTGGTTACATAATGGACAATTCCTTACATTACACTCCATCATCTTCACTGCAGTGAAGATTCATTATTTTAATATTCGGAAATATTTAACACCAGTTGTTTTAATTTTGTAAAGTATGCTGCTGTCATTTGAAATGTATTCATTCTGTAATTTCAGTCAATTGGTTACAACTTGATTTTTGTACATGAATCAAATACAAGACTTCAGAATCAGAACCGTTTATTGCCAATGTATGTAGCATACAAGGAATTTGTCATGGCAGGTGGTGCATAACATTAGACAATACAATGAACAAGAAACAACAATCAACAGTGCAAGAAATAGAAACATATAAAAAGGTACAGTATAATATAAAAGAAAGTGCACAACAAACAGATAACAGGACTGTAAACAAGTGTAATATAAAAGTGAGACGTGTGTTTAAATATGAAGTGATGTGCAGGGAAGCAGTAGGGAGGGAAGGAAATTGTCCTGGGGATGACCGAGTCAGTGGGGGACCCGGGCTCTGTTAATGAGCCCGACTGCGGACGGGAAGAAGCTGTTCGTGTGGCGTGAGGTCTTGGTCCTGATGGACCGCAGCCTCCTGCCAGATGGAAGGGGCGCGAACAGTTTTTGTCCAGGGTGAGAGGGGTCGGCTGCAATCTTTCTTGTTCGCTTCAGGGTCCTTGAAGCGAACAGGTCCTGGAGGGACGGCAGATTGCAGCCGATCACCCTCTCAGCAGAGCGAATGATGGGCTGCAGTCTGCCCTTGTCCTTGGCAGTGGCTGCAGCGTACCAGACTGTGATGGAGGAGCAGAGGATGGACTCAATGATGGCTCTGTAGAAATGCACCATCATTGTCTTTGGCAGGTTGAATTTCTTCAGCTGCCTCAGGAAGTACATCCTCTGCTGAGCCTTCTTGGGGATGGAGCTGATGTTCAGCTCCCACTTGAGGTCCTGGGATATGATGGAGCCCAGGAAGCGGAAGGACTCCACCACGGGGGAGTCACACAGGGTGATAGGGGCTGGTAGGGCTGCGTTCTTCCTGAAATCCACAACCATCTCCACTGTCTTTAGAGCGTTGAGCTCCAGGTTGTTCAGACCGCACCAGGTCACCAGATGGTCAGTCTCCCACCTGTAGGCGGACTCATAGCCACCAGAGATGAGTCCAATGAGGGTGGTGTCATCCGCGAACTTCAGGAGCTTGACAGACTGGTGACTGGAGGTGCAGCTGTTGGTGTACAGGGAGAAGAGCAGAGGGGAAAGAACGCAGCCTTGGGGGGAACCGGTGCTGATGGTCCGGGAGGCTGAGACGTGTTTTCCTAGCTTCACGTGCTGCTTCCTGTCGGACAGGAAGTCTGTGATCCACTTACAGGTGGAGTCGGGCACGTGCAGCTGGGAGAGCTTGTCATGCAGCAGAGACGAGATGATGGTGTTGAAGACAGAGCTGAAGTCCACAAACAGGATCCTGGTGTAGGTTCCTGGGGAGTCCAGATGCTGGAGGATGAAGTGATGGGCCATGTTGACTGCATCATCTACAGATCTGTTGGCTCTGTAGGCAAACTGCAGGGGGTCCAGGAGTGGGTCAGTGAGGGTTTTTAGGTGGGACAGGACAAGGCGTTCAAAGGACTTCATGACCACAGAGGTCAGGGCGACGGGCCTGTAGTCGTTAAGTCCTGTGATCCTTGGTTTTTTGGGGACAGGGATAATGGTGGAGGCCTTGAAGCAGGCTGGTACGTGGCATGTCTCCAGGGAGGTGTTAAAGATGTCTGAACACTGGAGACAGCTGATCAGCACAATACTTCAGGGTGGAGGGGGAGACAGAGTCCGGGCCGGCTGCTTTGCAGGGGTTCTGTTTTTTAAAAAGCCTGCTGACGTCACTCTCCAGAATAGAGAGAGTCGTCACTGGGAGAGGGGTGGGGGAGACACTGGGATGGGTGGTACAGAGGCATGGGCCCCTGCTGGGCTGGGGGAGGGGGGGCTGGTTGATGGGGACATGGGGGATGGAGTCAGGACTGTCCCATTGTCTTTCAACGCGACAGTAGAACTCATTCAGCTCGTTTGCCAGGCGGAGGTCGTTCATGGAGTGGGGGGTTTTAGGCTTGTCATTGGTCATCTGTCTGAGGCCTCTCCAGACAGAAGCAGAGTCACTTGCTGAGAGCTGGTGTTGTAGTTTCTCAGAGTACAGACATTTAGCATTCCTCACCGCCTTCCTGAATGTGCATTTTGACTCTTTGTACAAAACTTGAAACTTGTATATAATCTCTCATTGTGAACCCCAAGTCTGCATCAATTTAAATCTTACAGAATTGAATGCAAAACCAACAAGCTGCAAAAAAATAAAACGTCTAAAACTGGGCAAGTGAAGGAGATGAACCTTTCAATAGAATGGTATGGTTCTCTGAAAGCTATATGAAAAAGAAACACAATGATGCGGAAAGCACATATTGTAGATCAGCCATGCACATTTGAGCAACTCAGTCTTCTAAAAAGTCTTTACAAAACTTAATAATTTAACTCTTCTGCACAAGCACCCTGATTCCTTGTTTTTGTTTCACACAACTGTATCTGCAAAGCCTTCACTCTCAACCGATATGTTTTCCTATATTATTTCTCTCTGGTAATTGAAACATTGTTGATGAAGATTATTCTTCATCCCGCTGAAGACGGGTCTGTGACACCAGTTGAGAATCACTGGTTAAACCCATCAGCAATACGATGTCACATTTGAACAAAATCCATGTAGCAATTACAGTAAGTTTTCTCCTCAATGCATCGGGCAAAGTCGAGTACAATTTGGATACGAATAGACCATCTTTACCTCCTAACCCTGATCATAATTATAATACCTGACTTCATTTGCTTGTATCTCCCCCTTGGAAGTATTCCATTAAATGTTCATGTTATTCAGGGGAAAATACACTAGATCCCAGTAACCAGCAGTGATATGACTAATCCAGCAAGTATGAAATGTTTTTTTTCTGTATATTTTTTTATAACCAGTAGCCTAGTGCTAATACATCTCCGCTGCTTTGACAGAAGATGCCCAATGTAAAGTTTGAGAATAAAAACACCATTGAAATCGTCTCATGCCCTTGTGGAGCAGCCGCCTTCTTGCCAGTTCTTGTGTATTTACGCACAGACTTGAAAGAGCAGCACTATGGAAAGAAGCCTCCTCACACTGTGTTGAGCTGCAATGAACAAAAGCCATTCATCAGACTCAAAGTTTCCTCAAAGATGAAACTGTCTCACCGGGAGCACGGTGTCCCCCTGCATCCCCACCGTGGCGTTGCCATTATAAAACATTTATTTGCAGAGATACTGCGCAAGTGTATAAAATAATTACAGGGAAGGAGCAGTGGCAGTGAGCAAGCGCAGGCCCCCTAACACAGGACTTTTCCAATTAATCGCCTTTAATACAGCATAATGTGATGTTTTCCTCTCCCACTCCTCATAATAGCTGCCACCTAACTGCTGTATAGTCAATTAAAACACAATACAAATTGACTTAAGCAGTCAGTACTCAGAGATTAAGTTTCCCACAGACAATTAAATTTGAGAGAGAAAGCAGAAGAATGGTTATTCATGATATTTTTTTTTCTTTTCCTGCTGTCACATTCATTATGTTATGTTTAATGGCATGTCAGCTGTTAGTGCAAGTAGCTTACAGATGTTCATAATCACGGAGGTGTCTTGACTGTCCTGTGTGTGTATGCACCAGGGAGGCTCTTCTGTGCGTGGTGCAAATGTGTTTTGTCGGAGTCGTGGCTGTATTATCTGTTTGGCAGTGATTGAGTGTGGCAGTAAAAAAAGAAGCACTGAGAAAGACACGGGATGTAGGATGATTGCCGGGCGGCCTCGCGGAGAGCCGAGGTAATTTCCCTCGCCGCCAACTCGACTCTGTCGTTTGTCAGCCACCACTTGCGCCGCTGGCAGCTATTGCGCCAACAGCAGTCAATCACACAGCTTATGTATCCGAGCCGCAGTCAATTGCCTGCTTATGAATTCGAACAGCAGTCAATCGCTCAGTGTGGGAATCCATTGACACATCTGGTGGTTCCAGCTCGTCACATGAATACCTAGAGACAGGACTTCCAGGAGGAAGGCAGGGATTAATCGCAAAAAATACCTCACAGGGTACAGATGGTAAATAGACTGTCCTTGTATTGCGCTTTTCTAGTCTTCCGACCACTCATCATTCACCCATTCATACACTGATGACAGTGTGGGCCATGCAAGGTGCCACCTGCCCATCAGGACTATCTAACATACAACATTCACACACCGTAGCACCATGGGCAGTGTCTTGCCCCCTGTCGATGAGCCCGGCTGTTGGTGACGGTATTCCCCATAACCAGTCCAACAATCAAAATACAGCAAGCCTCAAATAATACGATGCATTGTATGACAAAGTTGTGTTGATTATTATAAATGTGTGATTTAAAAAAAAACAAAAAAACTTGATTGTAGTTTTTGTTAAAAAATGTGCCCTCACATTTAGGTTAAATATTTTAGAAATGAGTTTTCATTTTCTTAAAAAAAGCAAATTTGGCTGCTGGTATAGTAACTGATTCCATTGAAGTAAGCCAGGATGTCCAGAAGAAGTCTTCAATATAATCAAAAAGGAAAATTATAAGAAATATATACATGCATTGAAGCTCAAATACAAGCCAGTTAATACTCAATACTCGTGGATTACGTTTCTGAAAATAGAATTATTGTTACTCTAATAACATTCCTCACAGGCAAGACCAAACCCTAGAGTTTGAAGTACACATGAATGCATGCTGGGATATCTGTAAAATACATGTTCTTTGGGATCAGCTTAACATAACCTCAAATAACATGAAATTGCTATAGAGAGCAGTCGATAAATACTCAATCCATCAATACTCAATCCATACTCAAGGCAGACTAGACTTTCTGATGGTGTGTATGGATGTAAGAAGTCACAGATTAGATTTCATTTCTTCTTTTGTTTTCTTCTTTTAAGTATTGTAAATGCATTATGTGGACCCCAGAAGTTGTAATGGCAGCTAGTGCCTTATAATTCAGTGTGACATAACACAATGCAGAATGTTGACACGCGTGGATGAGATTGACCCAGCTGGGTGGGTTGTTGTAAGTGGACCGATGAAACTAACAGCTCCTTCTTCTTCTTTGTGCATCATGAATTATGTTGATTGACATTTACAACCCTTACTGCGGCTTGCTTTGTGACTTTAAAAATCTGTAGGACAGATATAGACACACGATTAAAAAGTTAAACGAAAACAGCAGTTCAGTGTGATTTTCAAGCTAAAGAGCACCAGACACACATAAAAATACACCATGCAGTAAAAAAACGATTTCATTTAAATGGACCTTCTTGTGAGCAGGACACCTCCTCTTGTGCTTCTAGCAGCACTGCGGTTGTTGAGTGAGGTTAATGATGTAGAAATTGGGGTGATGAGTTGGAGAGCGGTGCGTTCTCTAGCCTGGGAAAGCTCCACTCCACCACCTCTGTGTCTGCCTCCAATAGGAGGCAGGATAATACTGGCCAGGCCGGATTCCCACCACAGTGGTTGGAGGTCAAATAGATTCCACCCTGCCACTCTCTTATCATGACTGCATACCATTCTGTCAGAGGAGACCGCAAATGCAATTACCTAACCCTGGGGTAGACCGACCAAAGCATCTGTTACACTTAATAAAGTGCTGACCTAAATTTAACTCTACACTCAGCTGCTTCTGTGGTCCAGGGAGATCGGGGAACCAGGGAGAGGGTCTTTCTTTTGTTTATGTGTGCCTCAGGTGCTTGTAAATTCATCTAAAAGGACATAAATCAGAAATAAAATATGGTTTCACCCATATTGTTTGTAGCAGTGTCACACAAATGCTGGGCTAAAGGCAAACACTCTACGCTACTTGTAACCATACAAAGGCTTATAAATCATAGGAAAATAAGTTGTGCTATTTCCTTCCATTTAATAGTTTGTCCTATTAATTGTGTTCCATCCAAACCCGCTGGCCTTTCTAGTGTCAATGAAAAAAACAGTATTAAACTTGTTCCCATGCAGTTTGTTTCTAGAAATGAGTCACTATTTTTAAACAAAACATAATAATGCAAATCTGCGCTAGAATCTCAAAAATAAGACGGTAACATTTTATAATAACTACGCATTATGAAGCATTAGTTAAGTGTGAGTAAACACTTAATTCATCATTTGTAAAGAATTGTTCCTACATTAACACTCATTAGTATACAATTTAGAACAGTTATGAATGTTTTATTCTTGATTAATAAGCTCGTCTATGATGTGTTTCATAATTGTGTTTTCATACTTTATGAATGATGGATTCCCCATTGTAAATTAAGTATTAAAGATATTACAAACCAATGATTAAGAACATCATTTATAAAGTGTAAGTAAATGATTACGAACTTATTTAGATGAACATTATTCATGCATTTATATATATATATATATAATGATTTAGATATGCACTAATTGTTATAGGGACTGTTAATATGTGCTTTATAAACGCATATTGATACTGCAATTCATGGTTAATTCAGGTAGTTACTAGTCATTAGTCGGCTTATAGTCCGAAAAGTACGGTAAGTATTGTGTGTGACCTCATCTAAAGTGAGGATCTATGCCTTACAAAGCATTCATTAATGACATTGAAAGGCCATCAGTGCCTCAAAACCCACAAAAGTCTCAGTTATCGTCTTAACAGAAAAGTCATATAGACAAAACACAAAGTGATCAAGAACATATCAATATTTATTACAAGATGCAAACAATGTACTCGTAACTACTTTTACTCTGACGCCACCAGTTTGGGGTTTAGGCTCAATAAACCAGTGGTGGGCCGTCAGGGCCTGCAAGGCCTTCTCTGTCACAAAGCTATTTATATTTTTTTTAAATAAAAGAAAACAAATCTATTTTATAATTTAATATTTTTTCTTAAATACACTACATGTATTATAATTTATAAAAATATTTTCCCCATTATCTTATTTTCTCATTGCACAGCTACTGTCTTCCTCAGTTGCTCTGCTTCCAGTGCAGCTTGTTTTAAGTAGAGCTTTTATCCAATCAGATCTCACCTCTGTGTCTCTAGGTGTAGCCGCGTTCCGTCAGTGTTGTTCATTAGCAAGCCTCAAATGAGCTGCAGACACAGTGACTTCATTTCCTCACCTGAATGACAGGAGATCGTTTGATTCTTTTCGTTTTGTCTTTTAATTTTTAATAGAAAAACTATATGCTCCCATGTCTAAAGCAGCTCTTCAGGTTTTTGCACTGGCTGCTGTCGTGACGTCATTAAATCAGGAAAAAAGGGGGAGTGTCAATCATTAACATAAATGCTTTTCAATATGTCAGAAATTAAACGATTAATACTCCGGAAATTCCAATTAAATAACATATAAGCTTCTGGCTCTTACACGAGGTAAGAACAGAGCCAGAGGCCTGCAGACTGTCACCTGCAGCCAGTGCAGATTAAAGTACGATATTGTTGATTGTCATAGTGTTCAACCAATCAGATCTTTAGTTTGACATGTTGGGAGTATTCTTTGACGTGTCAGCGGCTGCTAGCCGGCCTATAATGACGTCAGCATTACATGCCGCTCAGTGTTCATCTGTAGCTTTCACGCTAGGTGCAGAGTGTGCTGTGATTGGTCAGTGGGCGAGCATGTGACTATCGTGAAACGAAACTTAACAGCCAGCAGAGGCTGATTGGTAGTGAATCACATCACGTGATGCAGCTCAGCCAATCAAAATGCATTCTGACTGAGTTGAGCTGCACCATGATAGAGGGTGCTGAGCCGAGGAAAGACATTGCAGAGCAGTACGTTCAACATTCATGTTGTGAAAGTAAAATCCTATGATACTCCCTTTGGGTCACGGCTCGTCATTAAGGAATGACGGTGGATGCCACAGCCTGACCAGCTGAGGATGTGATATTTTCCTGAATGTAGGCTTTTGCATTATTCGAGCATTATTCAAACAACTGGTACCGAACGGTTAATACGAAGATGTACATAGTTAGAGCATTAAAAATGAACAATAGCTGTGGCGCCACAATGTGGTTATAAGGTGGTATTTCAGCTGCAAGGACAGCAGTGACGTCCCAGGTATAAAATGCATGGCCCGCCACTGCAATAAACTATTGTTCAGGTTAAGGAACCTTTGTAGTCATTGTTAAAAGCAGAACTTGTTGGTTATGGACAGAAGGAAGGAAATGTGTAACAAGGAAAACAGTAAGCTAACAGCAGTCTACATTACATTACATTACAGTCATTTAGCAGTCGCTTTTATCCAAAGCGACTTACAATAAGTATATTCAACATCGGTATTCAAGAGAACTACGAGTCACCAGAAGTCATAAGTGCATCTCCTTTCTTCAAACAAGCATCTAAGAGCATAAACCAGAGCCAACGTACAGTGCAGAAACAAACGAATGCAATAAGTGCCACAAACTAATATGAATACAATAAGTGCAATACGCTCGTATGAAGACAATAGATGCTAAGTAAGTGCAAAGTGGAAGGCTCAGGTTAGTACTTCTTGAAGAGGTGAGTTTTCAGCCTGATGAAAGATGGGCAGCGACTCCACTGTCCTGACATCACCACTGTGGGGTCAGGACAGAAAAAAGCCGTGACCGGGTCGATCGGCCGCAGGGACCTCTGAGCGACGGGGCAACCAATCGCCCCGAGGCAGCAGAGCGAAGAGGTCGGGCGGGGGTGTAAGGCTTGACCATGGTCTGGAGATAGGAAGGAGCTGTTCCTTTCACTGCCCTGTAGGCTAGCACCAGAGCAGAGGCGTTTCTAGGATTCAAAGAATGGGGGGGCTTCGCCCCAAGGGCAGTGGCATGTGGGGCCCATTTGGGGCCGCGGATATCCATTGTTTCAGACCAGGGGTGCCCAATGCGTTGATCGCGGAGGTAGTGCGGGTAGATCGCATGCCAGTCAAAAAACATTAGATGTCCGCATGGCATTTGCCACTTGATTTTCTAACACACGGGTCACCACGTATGCACAATCAACGGCGAGCTAATTAGTTAGCCTTCCAATTTATTTCTACTAAAGAAGCTAAAGCGCCATGATTTGGGAAACTTCCAAAACCTCGCGTCAGAACCGGAGACTCAACGGAAGGCGTGTGCGTAACTCGACAGTGCACGCTACACAGAGCAGGTTGACAAGTGTCTATCAGAGTTTGACAAACGCTTTCCAGACTTTGCTTTACTCGAGCCAGTTGCTACACTTATGTGCTGCACATTTCAGGAAGATATTGAGGTTGATTCACTCGCATCAAAAAATGCACCGCTGTTTCACCTGAACTCGTCTGGAGTGGAGGATGAATTTTGACACTGCAAGCTGACATTCAGCTGAAGTCCAGGGCTCATGGACAGTTTCCTCACAGAGGAAAAGTCCCCAAACATGAGGACATGTGATACCTTCCTGACTGCATTATTCGGCTCTACTCATGTATGTGAGTCAGCCTTTTCCCACATGAAGAACATTAAGTCCAAACACCGTTCCACCATGACTGATGATCATTTGAAGTCTGCTTGAGGCGGATACCAGCAGCTACTGTCTGGACTATGCAACTCTGGCCGATCCCATTCAGCGCAAGTCATCAGAGTAAGGTAACGACCAAAAATGTACAGAATTGAATTGTGCCATAAGGATTCATGCAGTTATGCAAGGTACTATATATATATATATATATTAGTATATATATATATATTAGTATATTAGTATATATATATATATATATATATATATATATATATATATATATAGAGTATTAGGGGTGTAACGATACGTGTATTCGTATTGAACCGTTCGGTACGAGGCTCACGGTTCGGTACGCATGACGAACCGAATGCGTTTTTTTTTTTTTAAAACCTTTATTTAACCAGGTAGTCCCATTGAGATTAAAAATCTCTTTTGCAAGATGTAAGTAACAATACTACATAACATTAAGGAGCAGTTTTTGTTTTTTATGCTGATGTGTTGCTAAGCAGACACTCCAGAAGATGGGTCACTCAGGTCACATCATTGTTCAAAGTCAAAGAATAACTTCATGATGTTAGTTGTAATGAATAAATATATTTTAAAATCAAGTATATATATATATATATATATATATATATATATATATATATATATATATAAAGAGATATTCAGCATTTTTAATGTAGGTAGATCATTTTGACTTGGTCATTTTAAAAGTAGCTCGCAAGCCGAAAAAGTGTGGGCACCCCTGTTTCAGACAGTTCATAGATTGGTTCAATCAGAAAGAGTAGTTTTGCTTGCATTCAGTATATGATAACACAAGAGACAGAATTTCAGGGTCATAGTGAAATTTGACAACACAAATATGAACTTTTCTCAAATAAAGAGAGAGAAAATTTTCCTGCTTGTAAAGGAAAGACAGATAAACGAGCTTTCATATCCGCGTCACTCCCAAATCCTAATTCTTAAAGGGGCCGCACACAATGGATGGAGAATGGACCTGACAGTGTCAACTTTATATCGTTAAGTATGATGATAGGCTATTGGATTTGAATTTGAAGGCCCCTAAAATAGGCCTAACAACACCCCTGCACCAGAGTCGTAAACTGGATGCGAGCTCTTACAGGTAGCCAGTGTAGTGTGCATCAAAGTTGCATGCTTTGCCCAACCATCCAGCCTCTGTGACCTCCCTTAGGGTTTTTGATCAGACCACTGAAGCCTTTAAACTAAAGAGACAAGAGTCATAATTCATGTGGGCACCGGAGGTCGACATTTTTAGTTCAGAGTTGATTTTCCACATCAAAGCGTGCTTACAGGGTGTTGGGGAGTACTACAACATATGTTACAACATTGTCTAAAGGCTTTTATGTTTCCACAGAGAGCTGTGTGAAGTCTGAGGAACTGTCTCAAGTGATGTCTCATGAATCGATGTTTTCAAACAGGTTTGAAACTAAAAACAGATCTGCGCGGACCATGAATGTAAAAAGTGAATGTAATCGCAGCACCATCACCCTTTGGTTTGTGGACTACAATTTTAAAACATTAAGTTCACCAACTTGGTTTTTGGTGGTAGCCATCTTGGTTTATTGCAACAAGAGACGACACAAGAGGGTGGAGCTAAGTACAACCAAATGCAGAATAAGACATTTTTAGGTGACCAAAATGTTACAATTATAATTCATGAAGTGAAAACACACTGTGAAAGGGTTAAAGTTGTAAGACGAAAACACAGACATCATTGTAATAGGAACATGTCTATTACAAGATAGCAACCTCCTCAAGCATATCCTACTTCATGGTCTATACAACTCTAAATGGACCAAAATATACTGAATTATATTTAAAAAGACTTGAAACTAGTGATTGAGACCAACTCACATTGGCTTCACTTTTCAGAAGCGGAGGTTACCGCCTCATGCCGCCGCTATGTCACAGTTCAGCTCCACACCCTCCTCACTCTTCTTGTCAGTCACTCCCTCATCAGTCTAAACTCCCTTCACCTGTTCACTCACCTGCCTCTGATCAGCAATCAAGCCCCTATATAGACTGCTGCCTCCCAGACACATTTGCCAGATTGTTCTTCGGTTTTCAATGCCAGACTCTCCAGCACACTCTCACGAACTGATCTCCTGTTACCGACCCTGCCTGCCCTGTTCTATACCTGCCTTGTCTGACTCCCGGTAAACCCACCAGCCTTCTGATCCTGACCCTGTTTGAACTCTGCCTGCTATATTTGAAGTTAGTAATAAAAGCCAAAGATCCCTGGAATCCTGTGTGTTACATTTGGGTCCATATACAACCCATTACACGCTAGCAGCAAAGGCTCTCCAACCATAACACACCCTCCCTCACATCAAATTGTATTGTGCAGGTGGCAGGAGGTTTTGACAAGGAAGAAAAATGTGGCAAAAAAAAAAAAGATATCTGATTCTGCTTCATTAGTTTCAGTCCTTTAACAAAAACTGCCCATCATGACAATGTTATAGGAGAGCAATGCTAAATTACTGGCGTATTCTTTTAAATGTATCCCACAACTTTTGGAGAGATACACTCGTGGCCTAAATTATGTTTCCTTCAATTGAGAAATTTGGAAATCAAACATGATAAACTGTAATAACACTGGCATAAAATCTCAAACAGATACATTTATTTAACTTTTAGGTCATACACTCCTCTTCCGGAAAAACTACTAGCTCGGTGGAGAGCAGGGCCGTCGGTTCGATCCGCTAGGCGCATGTCGATGTGTCCTTGGGCAAGACACTTAACCCCAAAATTCCTGTGCTGTGTGTGTGTGTGTGTGTGTGTGTGTGTGAATGTTAGCTAGTCCTGATGGGCAGGTGGCACCTTGCATGGTATCCCCTGCTATAAGTGTGTGACTGGGTGGATGACATGTAGTGCGAAAGAGCTTTGAGTTGTCGGAAAGATGAGAAAAACGCTATACAAGTACAGTCCATTTACCATTTATAAAATAAAGAAATAAACCTTGAAGCAGACTTTAGGTGAGATAAACCGAAGATTATCTTCAAATACGATGATTGAGATTGATGTATTATTCATCTTGAATATTCTGCTTTCATTCATGCAAAAGTCCTTGATATCCTTAATATATATTAATAATTCAATTAGCTGTAGTCTTAACAGCGTCTCATGGCTGATACAGAGAGAATAATTGTATAGTTCATGTTGTGTATTTAGCACATGTCTAGTCATGTCATCACTGATATTGGTTCCTCTTTGCTACAATTAACTGGAAGCCTGATCCCAGCATTTACCCTTCATGTGCTCTTGACTGGAAAGAAAAGAGAAAGTGGAGAGAAACCTGCAGGGGAGAAAGAGCGGGGGCAAAGAGCTTCTACTCCCGTGTAGATTTAGTTATCTGTCTTACTTTATGTGGTCGAAATGGAAAAGAGAATTGGGCTATGTTTACAGCACCATAAACCTTTCTTTTAAACCCAAGGACTTGGCCATCCTGAAACTGTTGCGTAGCACCTATAAAACTGAGGCTAACGCCGTCTTTTAAATCTGATGAAACATTTATCGATTCTTTTTAGATCTTGTTTTATTTGCTCCTCCTCTCCCACCTCTGGGTTAATAGAAGCGAATCAGAGGACAGCAGAAGTACTGAGGGTAGTAAAGGTTTGCATGCTAACAGCGTGGAAGACCAACAAAAATGAGGGAGCTGGTGGGAAGAAAGAAAGCTCAGTTTGATGGCTACTTTGTGTCTGCGGCATTCAGGCCAAAATTCCATTTGTTCCTTCTGAAAAAGAAAATCTTTAGGAATGCGTAACAAATATATAGATTTATTTTAAAAGTTTTGTAATTTCATAAAACAGCCCTTCTCTCTAGATTTTAGTAAACCTTCTTAAAAAACGATAAATAAACATATTGTGGTATAGTGACATTTCGGGGCAGCAGGATATTGTGTGTGTTAAATTGAGTCAAAATAAACTTTAGAGTGTGTGTGTTCATGGTAATGAAGGGAAATGTCACCCAGTGCAACACTGGTTAATTTATGTTTTTGTCATGGATTTTGGACAACAATGGAGCTCTACACTGTAAAAATAAACAAGCTTGTTCATCTTAAAATAATTTGTAACCTGTTATGCAAGCTAAGTAACTTCAATTGTTTGCGCTTCAATCTGAGTTCATTCAACTAAGAACACGTAGTTGGGCTGACAAGGGGGAAGCTAAAAAAATCTTTAAAAATAGTCCATCAACCTTAAACTTTAAGTTTAACCAACAAGTTGTTCAGTAGTACCAGCAAGACATTTTAGGTTGTACAAACTTAAATCCTAGTTGAGACAACAAAGACTGACTTGTATAACAAACTATTACTGTTATCCTGAGCTGTACAAAAATGTAAATAATAGTTATTATTATATCTTATTGTTGGATCAATTTATACATTTTAGTAGGGCAAATATTGTAATAAAAGCTGACCTTACTCATCTTGTTAAATTAACTCATCCTTTTAGGGAAGCCATAACATTTTAAGATATAGTTCATCTTAATTTCAATGAAGTTCATTCAACAAAATGGCTTAATTTACCCTGATAACTTAACCCTCTTCTTTCTAACAGTACACATACAAATAATTCACAGACATTAAACCGCTTGACTTATAGTGCTGTAGTTAAATAGCACAACAATAACTTTAATTGGCATATTTGCTCTTTACTGAACGATACACTTTAAGAACTTTTATAGGCCTATTTTTTTAATCAGGCCTGTACACTCAAATGTACATTAAAATGTGTTGAGTGTTCTAACCATGTGATGTGGATGTGGGAATGGTGGTGTGTGATGTAGTTTTAGTGTATGACATATGTACAAGTCTAGCTGACCATCTACCACAGGGATAGCTGCCATTAACTTGGCCAACTTGCCACAGTCTTATACATCACATCATGATAGGAAAAAAGGTTTAAAGTTGCACTTTTTTCATCTATTATATTACATATGGCACAAGGGTAAAATGCACATTTTGGGGTACCTTTTTCAGGTGCAAATGATTACACAGTTGGTGTCCTGAATAGTATATAGCACAAGAGGCCAGGTGTATGAAACTAAGATTCATGATGAACAATACATATGCACAAGAATATGGTAAATGGACTGTACTTGTTTCGTGTTTTTCTTGTCTTCCGACCACTCAAAGCTCTTTAACACTACATGTCATCATTCACCCATTCATACTCTGATGGTACTGTTGGGAAACGTAAAGGAGCGTGTTTGGGTTATCAGCATCTAAGAAACTAAATTCTTGACATCAATATAATTATTAATAATAACGGGGCACCACCCTGCGAACAGGGACCAATAACCAAATGATAAACTAAGTCTCATAGTGTTCACTCACAATGTCAGTAGTCTGAGTACTATTACACATTCAGAGTGAAAGTGAAGGTTTAAGTTCACGCACAGACCACATATACAGCTATTATCACAGTACATGCACAAAGTAATCACAGAGTTTATGTTCTAATACTAATGATCTTGTCAACTAATATCTAAACCAACAACTATACATTCATGAGCACGCTATCTAAAATCAACGTGTGTGTGTGCGACGTAATTGGGACGTGGTGACGTCTCTCATGCGCGGGACTCAAAATGGCGGATAGCCAACAGGAGACTTGCTTCTTCACTTCTGCAGGAATAAAAGGGTTTGCTTCGTGGATACGAACAACGATAAAATAGACAGTTTAGTGAATTCGGCCAGCGAATATAAACTGTTAAACCTAGGTTTATGGTTAAGAAGGGGAACAACGTTAGTGTGCCTCCTGCTACCCCGGAGGGATCGATGGAAAAAGCCTTGAGGTGGGGGTTGTTTTGTAGAAAGGTGGCTGAACCACAGGGGTCCTGGGGTGTCTTGGCCCTTGGCCAATTAGATTGCAGCGCTGCTTTCAGGTAACTTCAGGGAAGCATAGTTTTTGGGGGAGGAAACTCGCACCCTAATGTGAATTTCTTCAGAGTGGTTTGGTGCTCGAACTACAATCAGGATGAAACCTTTGCTTGCAAAAGGGAAGGCCTGACTCTCTCTTTGTTCCACAGCACATGTCGAATCCATATCGTCAGATCCCAACAGTACATACTACCATGTAAGGTGCCACCTGCCCATTAGGACTGTCTAATCATTTATACCCATTCACACACCGTAGGCACTGCAATTTGGGGTGTCTTGCACGAGGACACATCCAAATGAACTAATGGAGCCGGGGACGATTCTCTGACTGAAGGACGACCCTGCTTTACCACGGAGCCACAATATGCAGCACATTATTTGTTTCTCAGATCTATTAAGTTCCGATACATAGTTATGTTTTATGTATCTCTTTTATAAATGTCAATTATCATGAAACCCTCATCATCATTAAATGTCAGCAGGGTAATCCATTTTTTAGTTTGACATGTGGTGCTCACGCCGAAACAGTCTTTGAACACTCAAAAGTACTTAAATCTACATTAGTGGCATTGTTGGCCACTTAAAGCTGCAAAGAGAACGTGGACATATTATCATCTTCTACAGTTGTTATGGCAGATACAAGGCATTCATTTGGACTCAGGTGTGTCTGTCTATCTGACGAATGCCAGTCCAAACGCTCTCCTTTTAGCTTTGTTTTAGTTCTCTTTAGCTAATCAATGCCCCGCTATGTTCAGAAGCTAGTTTGTAACCGTGTCTGTCTGCTGTTTGCTGCTGAGCGGGTCGAGTACAGTTGGTTTTTAGAGCTTTTTATTGTAAACAACACTCCGTAGAGTTGAGGGCAAATGTAGAACTGGGTGATGATCATCTGTCGATTGTTCACGAGCGACCCGTTCTAGCCTACATGTAGTAATGTCAATATTTAACACTAAAACATTGACTAGAGACCCTTTAGTAATATCTAAGTTGACATATTACACATTTATGTAAAATTAGGTAACAATATAATTCTTTGTATCACATACTGTCAACAATGGAGCGTGTTCATACATATGAACAACAAATATCAGGCTTTGCATACAGACACATTTATGAAATTATTGTTGATTCCAACATTATTTTATATGATATTGATAATAAGAACAGTATAAATATTCCTAGTTTTGCCAATTTACACCATTGGTGACTATCAGTTGTCTTTCATTGGCTTCTGGTGTCTGCCATGAAACCATGTTAATATCTCTCCTTTTCACCGTTAGTGCTGCCAAAAGCAATATTGCTACCCTTTGCCTCCTCCCATGTATGATTTTGCATGCAATTTTTGTTTCTCTGTTTGAATAGAGGAGGGGACAAAACAGAGCTGTATGTAGAGGTCTGCTCTGAAAAAGAGGGAGAGGAGGGATCGGGCTGTTCATTTCAAGAATTTCAGAAAGAGGTTTACTGCTTCAGACAATTTACATCCCCATGTCTTCTTACCCTCATTCTCATTTTATTGTTACATATTCATAGACATAATATTTCATGCTGCACACACTAATAGTAGAGCTCAGAGCTTTGGCTGGAGTCCCTGCAGTGAGCTGACAGGCGACTGTTGTTTCTTCTAATGGGCTGCTTGACTCACTTTCAATAAATGGAACCATTTTAGGGGTGATTGTGCTTCTTAAATAATATGCTGGGTATTTGGAATATATAATTAAGCAAAGATAAGGTATAACACATCTATAATATAAAGTACAGTATGAATCATTCTGTAGAAATATGATCATTTACCTCGCGGCTCTGCGTTGATGGGGAATAAAACAGGGTCACCTTTTGTTCAGCCTTTCACTCTTCAGCAGCATCCAACAATGAATATTCAGCTCCGTCAATAGGCTGATCGCCGCTTTCATTCAGTCTGAATCATGTAATTTAAATTAGTACTCAAGCACATCAGAGATGAAGGCAATGCTTGACTTCCTTATTTGTTGAGCCCCACAAAGAGGAAATCATTTAGCAGGGAATGTGGAGCCACCGTGGTCCATCTGTCCGTTCATCTGTCCATTACATGCAAACATATCGCATCGTATTTACAGGATTTTGAACAAATTTCGTGTCATTCCAGCAAATTTAAAACAATGATTGGTCCATGAGGTGTGACGCCATCCGTTTAACCGTCTCTTACTCATGTCTAACATCTCAGAGGCACTTATAAGATTTCCATGAAACTGGAGGAAATGGTGTGTCACTGTGGGATGGAATCAGCAGAGGGTGACATGGATGACATTTTTTGCTGTTGTCTTGATATTGTATCTCCATCTTTGGTGCTAATTGCTGTGGTACCTCTGTTGAATTGTCTAGGAGATAATTACATGGTGATATTAAAATGGAACCAACACAATTGTCTTTTGTCCTGATAAGGCTGTACATACAATCAGCTGCTGTGAATGTAAAAGCTTACTTTCACTCAAATTGTGACATAATGTGAAAAAACATTTTGAAGCGGAAATGTCTGTTTGCATCATTGTTATATTTATATGCTAGAACACTGAAAACACCTCTCACTGTAATGAAATACATGAAACTTTTGACCATCTGAATAAGTTTCAGCATACAGCTAGAACCAATGTGGTACAATTCATCACAATGTTGTTGCATTACACTGCATTCCTTTCAGTTAAGTGTACCTTATTAACTAGAAACTGTATGGTGGAGTAGTTAAAACTGTCCCATGTGTCGCTCTCAATACTGTCGTACTGATTATTAATGTTGATGACAGTATATCCTGCTTGACAGTGTCAATTATTAAATCATTCTTTGAATGCAAGTTACCTGATTGGTCAATACCACTTCACAAAGTGAGATGATGGTACTGTAGATGCTGCTTCATCTTTGCTTTAACAGCATATTGTCTCTGTCATGATTCGCGTCTTTTACTAAATTGTTTTCATAGATCATTGCTATTGGTTACTTTTTACCTCTCTTTGTGGGATTTGCACAAATGAAAAGTATTAAAAAGAGCTTGAGACTAAATCTTGTAACTCCAACGGATCCTCAAACTGTTGGCAAAACCTCATGTCTTCAAGTGTCCCTCACAGCAGAGCTGAAGGGAAACAGTGATTATAGATGCAATTGTTTGCTGAGGAGACTAGCATACCTAACGTAATGAAATGCACTCACTGCAGCTATAATATCCTATGCAGCTATAATACATAATGCACAAAACACATATCTCGACTTTGGCTGTTCAAAAACCTTGTAAATCAGTGTTCATTTATGCATTTAAAAACACAATTTCCTTAAATGTTACGGTGCAACAATATGTAAAATGACCAACTGCAGATTTAAATATACTCTGTGGAGATTCTGACGACATGGTGGCGCTATGGATCAATGTTTAGATGAGGGGGTTCTTGTTTTGTTTTTATGCCATGTATGCACATTTGAGTGGCTTGATGCACAGTCAATCTTTCTACTCCAACTCTAAGAAAGTTCTTGCCACATGGCATTAACTTGCGAAGAACTGTAGTAGCATACCACTGCCAGCAGACACTGGTAGGGACCATATAGCATCTTTCTCGGGCAAAAATGCACTGACAAATCATTTGGGAGCGCTTCATCAAAAAAAAAGTGCCCCCTACCTTTTGCTCACCAGGAGGAATAGTGGGTCCAGGGTCTAATATGTGATTGGTTAACTGAAAAGCAGCAACAGTGATGACACCAAGACCTTTCTGAAAAGTTCAGAGGGTTTCCAAAAAGATGCTGAGTGTCATTTATCCAATAGGTAAAAGTTACCCGTTGTGTATATTTTCAACGTAGGTTAATTTTTTTTTAAATTTCATTACATTTTTCATCCATCATTCAACAACATAATGTTGTAAAAAAAAAAGGCTTTAGTTGTAGTCCCTTCATGCTAGGTATAACAATGGTTGCTCAGTCCAGAAACCTCCCACCATCACCCTCTTCTTCACTCAATGCATTGAGCAACTCTAATGCAGAATGTACATACATTCATCTCTCTTTCTCTTAACCTAGTGAAGGTTAGCCTTTGAGATATGAGGCAGATTCGTAGACAAAAAGTGTTGCTATAGCAATATAGAATCTTAAATCAACAGCGCAAAAATGACTGCAGTATTGGGGTACATTTTACCTGCTGGCAGTAACAGGTGTAAAGGGTTGGTTTTTGTTAGCTCTGTCATTACTATTGCAGTAGTTTGCTCTGTTAGCGCTGTTAGCACCATTAGCTGCGAGCCACTGGCTCAGCTTTCGCCATATTGAGATCATTGAGAGGCTTTAGAAAAGTTCCCAGTCTTGTGTATGGCACCTTTAAGTTGCTAACTGGGTCGAGTTATTTTTTACGGCTTCCAAGATTTTGGGTTCATGCGCACTAGTCTGAATATGAGTCCGTATTCTGCCCAGCTAGCTAACCTTCCGTTAGCTCCCCACATGCATGATTGGGATTAAATGAGATAAGAATACAGGTCTTCTGGTCTTTCACAATTTTATTGGAGCGAATAGACCAAATTACGATAACAAAATATGAATTCAACATTTCACAGACATTCCTTTTCCAATGAGGCTTTTTGGGTCAGTGAGCGCTAATGAGAGTGAAGCACTGACTGTGGCCATTATTCCAAAATCATTTCCCTGCCCAGCACCATGGATATAGAAAGAATTATGAAGTTGCTGGATTTCCTCACACTAGCCAAGTAAGTCGTTATTAGGGTTGGGTATCGTTTGGGTTTTTTCCAATACCGGTGCTAAAACGATACTTTTAAAACGATACCGGTGCCTGAACTGATACTTTTTTCTTCAAATTGAACAACAGATTAACTGTTAAAGTATACTATAAATATAAATAAATACAAAACACTTGGCTTCAAACTACAGCTTCAAACTTTTTAACTATAAACAATATGTTAACTGTTAACAGTTTACAGTATACTTAAATAAATACAAAACATACACATACTGCAGCTTCAAACTTCAGCAATTATTTTGCAGAAATATGAGCATATTTTCCTTCTCTGGCAAAATACGACACGTCTCATGACTTATTTTATTTTACCAGTTGGTGGCGGTAATGCGCAAATTCGTTGTTTGCCAACCACCAGTTGGTCTCGAAGAAGAAGAAGAAGAAGCAGCTTTGGCGTGCCTGTGTTGTGCTTATGAGCGACAGCGCCCCGTTGTAATAATACTATGAGTGAGGAGCGGAGGACCGAGTCCTGCTGCCAGGACGGAGTCATCAGAGTAGTGTCAAAAAAGTATTTCAATCGGCTCAGGCACCGAAATCTGCGTTACGTTTCGGTCCGGTAGGTACCGGACGTATAGGAACCGGTTCCATTCCGGCACCGTTTTTCGGTGCCCAACCCTACTCGTTATGGAGGTTTCATGTCGCTACTTCACCAGTGGCCACAACCTTATCCATTATGTTTGCATTGAAGTCACTTTGCGTCTTTGTGAGAGCGCAACATTGATCTCTCTTCATAATTTATACATATATTTATGAAGACACTGCTCTTGCAGCAGGAACACGTTTTTCTATGGCTCCGATTGTCATTGGTAATCTCGTTTTTTTTTTTTAATGCCATTTCGCTGCAAAATATTTTGTGTGTTTTGCTTTCTCAGCCAGTGCTATGAAGTTGATTCATGATAATTAAGGTCCCATGAACACACAATCCATCTGCAAGTGTTCACGACATATGAATGAGAATCCATTCATTTTCCAAATCCATTTATCCTGTGGAGAGCTAAAGTTTATTCCAAAACCCATTGGGCGAGAGGCATGGTACGCCATGCAGAAGTCAACAGTTTATATATTATCTATCTATCCATCTTTTCTTCCATCCATCCATATACCTGTCTAACCCATAATTGTCTAACTCCCCATTAAGACTGCAAGTGTATCATACATGCTTTTTATTTGCATATCTCACACAACAGATGAGCTCTTATTTTAATCTTTGCAGATATCTGCACCTACGCGTTTCCCGGCTCTGTACGCCTGTAAATGTGACATACCCAATCAAGAATGCAAGTAAGAAGTGTGTCTCTGGCTTCAAAGCAGCAACTAAGTGCCAACGATGCAGCCAGCAGTGTGTGTAGCTACGCTAGCTGTTAGTGGTGGCCATGCAGTAGGTTGTGTGTGGGGTAGTTCCATTAGCTGTTAGCCAAATACACCATCCAAAACAATAAAAGTAAGCAAACAGTTTTTTCCCCACTGTGTCTCTGGCTAAGGTGAAAGCAGCTGTGCGGCAGCCGAAGGACAATGGAAGTAGTGGGTGCTGAGGGGCACCAAGCCCAACTGGCAGGGGGCTGTATATCTGCAAGTTCACGATCAGTTATGTCACTCACTCCCTGTCACACCAGTTACAATTAATAATATATTGATACTTTTGTGTGTGTGTGTGTGTGTGTGTGTGTGTGTGTGTGTGTGTGTGTGTGTGTGTGTGTGTGTGTATGTAAATTACGTTATTTCTTGTGTCTGTCACAAATCTGGCTGTGCAACATGCTCCGAATGAGAGAGAGGAGAGTTTGAAAAAAGTCACTCCTACAATCTGTAGCACCGTTGGAATATGGCCGACCGCTTGGTTATTAGAGCGACAAAGCATACTCTGTCTGAGGAGAAGGAGCAGCAGAGCGCCAAGCTCAGTGACTGTGTGATTAATAGCAACAGCAGGAACCGTCTTTTGCAAAATGAAAAGGAAAATCTGAAGCCAGGATGGACTGAACTTTTAAGTTTGCTGTACCATTTTTGTAAATGTTACTTGTGGCATTGCTAAGGTAACATTATGGCTCAACAAGTTTGCATTTTCAACATATTCCCCACAAGTAAATGGAAATTTGTTCTCTTATATTTTATGATACAATGTCATCATATTATAATATGATGACAGAGTGGCATTGTGCTACTGTTCAAAATCTCACATTCTACGGCAGAATAAAATAAAATGCAATCAAATAGTGTCAAGATGCTCACAATATATTGTTGAATATGGACATGTGACTAAGCTATCATCAAATAATATTACAATCTTTGTAATTGTTTTTAATTATCTTCATTCACAATTTTGCTGGCAAGGATTATTTCAATCTAATCTGTATGCAAATGTGACAAGAATTCAAAATGAAGCAATATAATTTGTTCCAGAAAGGTTGATTGGGACATTAATTATTGTACGTTGTACAAAATAAAGCAGTCTAAATTAGGATGTAATTAAGAGCAGTCCCATAATAGCCTGTTTTAATGACACAGAGTATATTTTGGCAAGGGGATGCGAATGTACCACATAATTACACCATGAAGCTATCAAGAGAAGGCCAGTGTGAACCAGCCTACACACTCAAAATAACATGCATTGCATGTCTGTTTGTTGAATGTAATAACAAATCAATGACTAAATAGAAGTAATAAGAATTGGGTTTAATCCCAGGTAGGTTTTTACATACAAGGAATTTGCCTTGGTGTTTGGTATGTAGCAATAAACAGAGAATACTCAAAATATAAAGAAAAAACAAAGATAGGAAGCAGGTTCTGCTAATTGCAAGAAAAAAAGATAAGAAAAACTGACAATATATATATATATATATTATTATATCTGTTTTTATAATCAAAGAGCTGTAGAAAATAGACCAGAGAATGTGCACAAATTCTCAGTATTAAGTGTAAATAATATGTGCAATGTACATAGATAATTGTCCAAATATGTGCTTTGAGCCAGATATTGAGACTGTAGATTAATGTGGCATCTTGTCGCTATGGGGGGTCAGGCGGGTTCCTGGGCTTTGTTGTTTAGGCCAGCTACGTTCAGTAAGAAACTGTTCTTGTCGCATGGACCACAGCCGGAGTGGAGACAAGTTTGTATCCAGATTAGGAGGGGTCAGTCACAATCTTTCCTGATCGCCTTCAGGGTGCTGGGGTATATCGCAGTCAATCACACTCTCAGCAGAGCAAATTAAATGATACAGTCTGCCCTTGTCCTTGGCAGTGGCAGCAGCATATCAGATGGTGATGAAGGAGGTGAGAATGGACTCAATGATGGCGGTGTAGAAGTGCACCATCATTGACTTTGGCAGGAAGTACATCCTCTTCTGTGCTTGATGTCTTGGTGATGTTCGACCTTATATTCAGCACCTACTTGAAATCTTGGGTGATGATGGTGCAAATTAAAAGAGAAGGACTCAACATTGTCAAATAGCAGCGTGGATCTGTGATGGCAATGGTGTCTGTTTGTCGAGCAACCACTTTGGTCCAGACTAAAATATATCAACAACTATTCGATGGATTTTCCGAGAATTTGGCACATCCATTCATGGTTCCCAGAGGATGAATCTCAAAGAATTTGCTGATCCTCTGCGTCTTCCTCTAGTTTAACCTGAAGGTCAAGTATTTCACTTATCAACATAACACTGTGATGTCTACAGTCTGTAATTCCTTTGCACTGTTGTATCACTGTGCGTCTCAGAAAAAAAAGGAGACAAATTTGTTGTCATGGTTGTGTAACCCTCTTAGTATCTGCAGGTATACTCAAATTATTTGTTGGACCAGGACCTAGGTTCATAGGGAGAGGTTTATAGCCAATAATAGACACACAAAGAACTGGACCCACAGAATGGTTTGATTTAAAAGATTATATTGAACCTTGTGAAGATAAAAATAAAATTGACATCTTATACAACATTTACAATGCTCTGCTCAATCAGATAACTCAGCACATCTCCATTGAAATGTGTGAAAGTGTCTCTGAGATGCAGTGTTCCTTCAGTTTGTTCCTTTCGCATTCAAGCTCCTTCCTTGTATCCTTATTCAGTCTGTTCAAATATTCAACAGTCAGTTTCAGTTCCAAAGTCAAAAGAATAAGTCAAAGTAGCAAGATGTGTTGCTTTCTTAATCCTACCACACTGGTGCACTCCGGTGATGAGAAACGAAGAAACGCTTGTTTTCTCCGCAGCAACAAAGAAAATCTTGATCCTACTCCTCGAGGTAAGGAGATGATCAGTTCATTGGTGGCTTGCCATCTTCCTTGTCAGGAATCCAGGGAACATCAAAAACCTAGCCAAGATGCTGCCAAAAGTTGTAAACTCGTGGCACAAAGGTCTCTGAATCACCTCTCACGTTGCATGAGTGCAGTCTCACTAAAAGCTGTGTCTCTGACCGTTTAAACAGTTATCACTTGTAACGGCTGAACTACTTTATGAAACAGATAGTGCTCGTTACCTCGCGCATTCTCTTACTCTGTAACGTCTAACGTCTTTCTGGTAGGGGCGGGAGTCTGCCTTCCCAAAAATAACCAATGAGAAGCGTATCTGGGTAAAACTGCTGCGATTGACACTTTGTTTAATCAACAGAAATAAGGTTAAATTAAAATGACATTAAAGACTTAAAATTGAAGTCTTAAATGATCTGCTGGGTTACATCACAAACAGAAAAATAATCTTAAAAATAAAGATATTAAGGGCTCAAATTCTCTACCTGGTTGCAGTTGTTTATCAATATATTTAACATAAATATAACTTCACTTGCTAAATGAGATGCAGAGCATAATGTTGCCTAAAATATGCAAGCTAGCAGGAATGCAGAAGATATACACTAACCATTGCCTCTGTAGCATTTGACAGAACTGCACTCGCCTGAGTGCACCTTTCTGGTTCTATATATTCTTTTGTTTGTATGTATTTACACCGCCGTTCAAAAATTTGGAACATAAGCTTGTATGATGTGGCCATTGTATGCAACTGCTGTTGTGCTGCAATCTACCTTTTCCAGTTTGTAAAGTGTTATTGTGTATTCTGTTAATTTGTTGTCTGCAATGTAATTTGGTTGTCTGCTCTGATGATATGCCATCTGAAATGTCATTACTATTTTCTATTTTGTTATGGTCAAGGAAATCCCATCCATCCCAGTGACCATTAGAGAACTACAAACATACAGTTAATTTAAATATCACTTACAGAAATGGTTAGTTAGTACTCAGCTCTGTCAGCACGGTATTGTAACTGCTTCTCTGTCTGTGTTGAACTTCCCTCGATCTGTCTGTTGTCACCTTTCTGTCTTTCTTTAAAATGCCGGTCGACCTTCATCTACCTGCATGCATGTCTTTTATTGTTTAGCTGTGTCTGAGTGATTTATGTATTTCACATACTGTGTATGCTTTTATGTTTTGTGCCTCTGACGTGGATGTTTTTTAGTGTCATGGACTAAAAACAGTATTATGCTGTAGTTCTATTTTAACATAGTTATCCTTTTTATTTGCTTTGTGTGTGCTGACTTTGATAGCCTCTGTGTTGAATGTCAATGTATAGTTTTATTCTCACTTTTTTCATTGTTTGTCCACGCATTGTTAAGTGTCAATATTGTATGACCTTAACTTTAATCTTACATTGTTTTCAGGTTTATTTTGTAAACATCTGCCTTTGGGACTACAGATGAAAAATAGCCTTTTGGCTAACTCTGGCGCATTTGCAGAAATGTTTTTATTAATGTGCACTGTCCCGTTCAAATAAACCAATAAATAAAAATAAACATCTTTGTTTTGTGTCTTGTTAATTTGTTTTGTGAGATGTTAAATGTTGTTTGTTAAAGTTCTCTGTAAAAATTTCAGTTTGCTTTTGTCAATCTTCTGAAATATTGTTTTGGTTTGTGAATTAAACAATTTTAATGACAAGAAATGCAAAGAAAATATTTTACATGATGTCAAATCAGATGTTTCAGCAGACAATCTTGTCAAAAATTATGAAATTGGCAAAAAGAGAAGTTCTCCTCATAAGTAAAACATATTTGCTCTGATGCTCAACAATAATGCGAGGACAAAACCACTGGTCACCCACCCACAGTGTCACTGGTTGACAATTACTTAAGTGATGCATCTTTATTTTCCTTGACAGGGGAGAAACCCACAACAATATTTTAAAACTTCATAAATTTCAAGAATAAATTCTGTAGAATTTATTTTTTTTAAAGTTTTGGACATCTGATCATGTCGCTGGCAGTCAAACTTTTCACCTCCACAAGGAAAAAATGTTCCTTTATGTTGAGGAATGGAGAGTAAAGTGGAAGGAAAAGTGAGACCATCTTAGGATAGACTGTAAACCAGTCAGTGTCTGGAAGAGAATGGTAAAAAAAACATTGTTCCATGCTAATGATCCCTTCCTCACCTGGCACAGGTCTTTTATAGAGTCATCAGGGAATACAACCAGGCATTCAGTGTTATGTTAAATTACATAAACAATAATATTTGAAATATATACAACATGGAGTGTAAATGCGCAAAGTGTGGGTGGAGGTTGAGTTTTGAGTCTGCACAAGCTAACAACTGCAGAAAATACACAACTCCTACAATCACCACTGCAGCAGCAGCAAGACAAAATGTGGGAATAGTAATCAGGCAAAAGCATGGAAATCGGAGCATATCCTTTCCTGATTTGTGCCATCATGAAATATGACAAATGATTCATGTCTGCCATTTATTATGCTGTGGGAGGTAATTTGTTAGACTCCAAATGTGCAGACATCGCTGTTTGTAATTGTTATGGAAGAATTTTACCTCACAACAAGAGAGAAGGCCAGAGCACATGTGACTGCCATGTGGCCGGCTTTGTGCCGTCGACACACACGCTGCGATAATAACGCTACCCAAACTGGTTTACAATTATAAGGAATTTAATTCCACTGATGTAAGCACGATTACAGTTATACATTGGAGTGTACACTCCTATGACATATTAAAACAATAAAACCCCATTTGCAAAAACCTCACCCGGCTCCTCCGGTGTAACACGTCTGTCGTCCGGGAGCCATCACAGAACAAGGGCGAGGAAAAAAGTCTTAAATTAAACCTCCCACATCTGTTCGAAACACCTCCTCCTCCGTTTATCCCGATTCCTATTGGCTATCCTCCAGGAGCGTATTCACTTGTCTGGCCCTGTGTTTACTATCACATTCAATGACTGTCAGTTACGTTTTAATCTCATCTATAATAATCCTTCAAAATAAAAGTTTATACTTCTGCAACTTGGCAGATGTTTCATGCTTATGTTTATCTTAATTATGCATTCTCAAAACCCTTATGATTATGACTAACTATGAATTATTAATTATGAATTATTAAACACTTTTATTATATCTACTAACTACAGTTTTTTTACTCAAATTTCTTACAATTCCCCCCTAACTCACAGTTCACTGTGAGTTAGCTACTCAAATGTAGTTAGTTATGCAAATGTCCCTGGAGACCTCCCCCCTACTCAATCCAGGGAAAGGCTCCCTATCTATCTAAACCGAGGCAAAGAATTCATGCACACAGATATCATTTCAAGTATTTCTGTTCAGTTCGTTTCAAGATAGAGTGCGTTGAGAGTCACTGCCTTCCACGTCTTGGGGCTGGCAGGATCAGGATACACCCTGTAGGCTAGAGAACACATACTGAGAAGCCTTGACTGTTCTTTTACACGTGACAAAATTACATTTCTTAATCTTTACACCCTAAAATCCCTTTATAACCCAATTAAACAAAAAATTTAATCTCCAAATACTCATCCAAAACAATCCGTCTATTTTCCAAACTTCCAACATCTCACTGGATGTTTTAGAAGTCCATCTGGATGGTCAGGAACCGCTCGTGAAGTCCCTCTGGTGGCCTCATCTAGACTGTGGCCATCAGAAGCTCTAATTCGTCCTCATCCTCGTCACATAACTGGTTGCCTGGACTGGTGTCTGGCTCATCGGTGAAACAATAAACCCCTGTAGAGGTCCACGGATGCACGGGAACCCCCATCCACAGACAACTCGGAGGCTTATGATGACAGCACACAGAATAATTACGATTGCCAAAAATGTATGTTTTCACTGGCTAAGCATACTTCCCAACCAGTCGGTGAACGGATCAGTGACACCAGAGTTGTCTGCTAGCTCTTGGCTGAGTGCTGTCAGTCCCTCCAGCTCCCTGGTCACCGATCCATCAGGAGCTGTGTTATTCGGAATGAAAGTACAGCACGCAGACCCAAACATCTGGCACACGCCACTTTTCTCTGCTAAATCATCTCTAATGCCATTCTGTTCTGCAAGGTCATTAAACTAGTCTTCGCCAGCTGTGCATGCAGTCCTGATATGGCGTCACTGGTGAAGTTTACTAAACGCTGTTGGTTATAGTAAATGTAGTTGATCCAATCGACATTTTTATTAATCATCACCCTCTGAGAGAAAACAGATTCTAAATCTGCTGCTATTTGATTTCTGGCTTGAAAGTCATTAGACACCCCCCTTGGCAGTCTTATGACATCTTATGTACACTTGGTCATCAAAGGCCCCCTTCGGGCCGCCGGCATCTCTTTTGGATCTTCTGTTAGCATGTGGGCGTGGAGAGATGAGTTCTCCATAAGTTGCATCAGTGACAGGCAGGATATAGAATGACAATACAAGTTGCATCAACGCACCTGTCCAATCTTTAGGCAGGATTGGATGTATGGTTCTTCCTCCACACCACCACCATAAATCAGCTCTAGGTGCTGTCTGTCTTAACACACTGTTATATAGATAGTCGCTAGCGTTGTGACTGTGGCTACAATTTGCAATAATACTACCTACATTGGGCCCCATAGCTGTATCTGAGACTATACAATCAAATGGACCCTCTGTAACTTTGAACAGAGGTGGGGTATTATATTCTACAGGTGGGTAATGCCAGTGCAGCCTCTGACAAGTGTGTTGGAGGGGCAAAGTGTCATCAGTAAACAGAGTTAAAATACAACTAATTCAGGACTTAGGAGTCTGAATCTTGAAGGAACTGGTGTTGCTAGGGGTCTAGATCCTAAACACACAATACAATCTGTACTACTGGCTTGAAGCCGTATATTGTACCCACCATAAATTCCCATCTGCCATTCCGGTTTCCACCCCTTACCTCATTCTCTGCGTCAGTCGTATGTCGAACCTGGTCTTTTACAGGCTTAACAATAATCCTAATGAGCCCTTGTGGGGCAGGACTATCAGTAGCCTTTCCCTGTACTACGTAAAGTCCTCCGTCAGTCAATTTTGGGTCTGTTAAGGTAAGTCTTAAAGGATTACATCTACCCACCCCTTTTCTACACATGTGATAAGAAGCTGGGGCATTTAACATCTTTAGTCGGTCTTTAAGACCTGGGTTGGGGTCTTTTCCTAAACCCTCGCCACCTGTATTCATCGTTGCCCATCCCCAATCTTCACAATCACAGTTATGATACGATAACAGCTTACCATACTTATTTGTGGCGGGCCCACACTCGTCAGTTATGATGCACAAGGTTTTGGACATCCACCCGTAGATGTGTTCATACCTGGGACCGGAAACGACTTCACAGAAGTCGACCTGGACCGTTGATGTTGTACCTTCTTTGAACATAAGAGTGAGAGTTACATTTTCATAGGTGAGTGTCGTCAGATAAGCCTCTCTACGTGGTCTAAGATCGGTTTGATTAGCTACTGAGGCTAAATGTCGAATCCTGATGTAGTCATGCATGTGATCTGGTTCCTGTCTGTGGTTAATTCCACATACTAAGAGGGAAGCTACTGAAATCAGGAAGAAAGTAATTACAGACTTCCATAACCTACTGAAGCTAGAGTCTCCCAATGGAAGGCCTCGCTTAACCTGTGGGGGAAACGTCATTGTCAGTACTGTCTAAACCCTCTTTTGAGGTGTCTTTAACTTCAAATTTTCCTGTCTGATGTTCACTCCTGTCTCTGCGAGTGTCACACTTGTTACCTTCGCTGCTGCACAGTGAGTGAGGTGGTGTCAAGTTGCCAATACTACCTCCCATGGACCGGTCCACCTTGGTTCACTCCACTTGCGTTTGTGGACTTTTATCCACACCAGACTGCCTGGTGACACATCAGCCTGCTTCCTTTCGTCAGCTGCTGCTTCTGCGTTTGTCACCTGAGAAAACAACACTCGGCTCATGTTAGTTAGAGCTCCCGTATATTTCTCAATTTCTAGAGTTAGCAAGTCTAGTTGTGGTTTATCATGACGTTATTAAATCTCATAATTTGTGAGTAGCACCTTTACTGAAAACGATTCTAAATGTGGATCTACAAAAAATGTTTGACACCTTACCATAAATGTTTGACACCTTACCATATTCCCCCTTCACCTCGATATCTCTGCTGTAAGGGATCACATGGCAACCATCTATGTATCTTGGCTATACCCTGAACCTCCCCATGGTCCTGGTGACAGCATGGGCATCTGTTGATGTCTCATGGGAGGAGGTCCAGCTGGACCTGGTCGTAGGTGCTGCTGATGTTGTGGTGGGAACGGAGCATGTTGTGGTGCTGCACTGATCTGTCTTCCTCTCCTTTTATGTGGGCAATCTCTTACCCAATGACCTTCTCTCCCACATACGTAGCACACTCCTTTACTTACAAGACCCCCACGCCCCCCTTTATCGTTACCTCTCCCTCTGTTGGATGCACCACTTCTGCATCGTGGTGGGGGCTGATTGTACACCACCGTGGGGGCTGGTACTGCTAGATTTTGTTGCTGCTGGGCTTCTGCTGCTATCATCTGTTTCTTGGCCTGAACTTTTCTATTTAATTCTCTGTCGACCTCTGCTACTTGCAGTTTCAGCAGTCGCCGCTGCATTCTCTTTATATCCTCGTCTTCTTTACTTTCTGCTCGTCTTTCCTCTATCTGCTGTTGCAAATCTTTTCTAATGCGTTCTACTTCTGTTACTTCACATTTTAGTCTTCTTACCAGTGCTCCTACTTCCTTACTCTGCTTCTTTAATGTAAACATTATGCAGCCTAGGAGTATTCAAATGTGTGTATTAAATGTGCATGCTTGTCATCACCTGAATCAAAGTCAACTCACCCTCTGTGCTGTATGGCGTGTGGCCGCTGACTCCAAAACTGGGATCCGCTGCTCCACTTCCCAGGTCTGGACCCTCAGCCACGCACCTTGACTGAAACAAACACAGAACTGCCAAAAGTTCAGCAGTAAATGTTAGCATACGTCTGTAGTGTAAGAGAGGTCAACGATCTCTCAAATATGTTGCGCCGTCCGTGTCAATATTGATTCTTAGGAACTATGTAAAATAGTAAATGTACCAAAATTAGTCAATACTGGATATGTGAAGGAATCTCGAATCCAAAATTGAAGCTGGAATTCCGAAATCAAACTCAACATCTAAATCAGAATCACAATCACAATCCAGTTCCAAATCAGAATTCGAAAGGTTTAAAATTGGAAGTAAAATGAAATTAAAAAACAATGAATAATTAATCAATTAAATATTAAATTCAACTTTAAAATCAATAACTGTGTTCAAGATATTCAATCAGAAATACCAAGGCAAGTCAAACTGTTGAACTGCACTTACACTCTGGTCTGCACAAGAATGAATCACAATTAAGTTCAAGAATTGAAGAAACACAACTGAAACCATTAATCTTTGTTAAAATGCTGAACTAAAACCAAAGTCAACGACTAAAGTTATAATGCTTAATTAAAACTAAGGTCAGGATATGAGCTCACAGCTCTTAGACAATGAATCTCTGAAAATTCAGATTCTAAACACTTCTTTACGGTTACCTGCAGTTAGTCCTTCTTCTGTTTAATTGTTTTTAAATCTCCTTTTCTTTTGCCTTATGTTCTGATGCTTTTAATGGTTTTATGTGAAGCACTTTGAAATGTGTTATATAAATAAACTTGCCTTGCCGTCTGCGCCGAACCGGAAGTTGTTCTGCGCCAAACCGGAAGTTGTCATGAAACCGGCTTTTTTACAGATATGCTATCCGCAATGCTAACGAAAAAACGGAGCTTCTGATAAAGCGTACGCACACACAAGTATCACCAAAATCCCACACTTTAATTCCACTCATACGCCTTCTGTCTCCTCTCTCAATCCAGCCGTTATTTTATTTTATAAGCACTTATTTTACATACATCGTACCGCAACGCCGGAGCTACACGTAGCTAGCGTTAGCTCCCCACAGCGCGGTCATGCAATATCAATCATTTTAAACGTATTTCCACGCTGCTAAAACACAGACTAGTCACACGTATTATTGTTATTATTAACCCTTAAACCTCCGGTTAACGGGCTTTAGCTCCGCCGGACCTGAGCTCACTGTTACGTATATGAAACGCGAGTTATTCACTTCCAACGCCACAAACCACTCACCCAGTCTGTCTAGTTTCACCAAAGCCCTTATTCTACGCCCTCTGAATCACCACATGATCCACTAATTATATTCACAGCCAAAGCTAGCAAGAGTGTCTTTCCTGAAGCCTGCGGCCTCAGAAGCTAACTCCCGCTAGCCTAGCTCTCTAAGCAACTTATGCGACGTGACCCGACATTTGTGGACTAAGCCCACAAAGGTTTGCACACCTAAGCCCCTCAAAGCCACAACATCTCAGTTCGCCTCGCTACATAACTGCTTTAAACTAGCTATCTGCAGGCCTAACAATACTTATGTTGGGCCGAAGGAGGCTCCCAGCATGAGCAAAGCAGTTTCGCCCGTACCACAGCTTGTTTGATTCCAATGTGGTGATTTACTTACTTACACAGCGCTGTCCGTCTTTAATTAATTCTTAGGATCCTTATACTCTTGACTAATCCCTTAAGTTCATCATACTTCAGACAGCAAATCGTACTTACCTCAGTGGAACATTGCCTCCCTCGTGGAACATGGCCTGCACAAGAATGAATCACAATTAAGTTCAAGAATTGAAGAAACACAACTGAAACCATTAATCTTTGTTAAAATGCTGAACTAAAACCAAAGTCAACGACTAAAGTTATAATGCTTAATTAAAACTAAGGTCAGGATATGAGCTCACAGCTCTTAGACAATGAATCTCTGAAAATTCAGATTCTAAACACTTCTTTACGGTTACCTGCAGTTAGTCCTTCTTCTGTTTAATTGTTTTTAAATCTCCTTTTCTTTTGCCTTATGTTCTGATGCTTTTAATGGTTTTATGTGAAGCACTTTGAAATGTGTTATATAAATAAACTTGCCTTGCCGTCTGCGCCGAACCGGAAGTTGTTCTGCGCCAAACCGGAAGTTGTCATGAAACCGGCTTTTTTACAGATATGCTATCCGCAATGCTAACGAAAAAACGGAGCTTCTGATAAAGCGTACGCACACACAAGTATCACCAAAATCCCACACTTTAATTCCACTCATACGCCTTCTGTCTCCTCTCTCAATCCAGCCGTTATTTTATTTTATAAGCACTTATTTTACATACATCGTACCGCAACGCCGGAGCTACACGTAGCTAGCGTTAGCTCCCCACAGCGCGGTCATGCAATATCAATCATTTTAAACGTATTTCCACGCTGCTAAAACACAGACTAGTCACACGTATTATTGGACTTATTTAGTCATCATTTTAAACGTATTTCCACGCTGCTAAAACACAGACTAGTCACACGTATTATTGTTATTATTAACCCTTAAACCTCCGGTTAACGGGCTTTAGCTCCGCCGGACCTGAGCTCACTGTTACGTATATGAAACGCGAGTTATTCACTTCCAACGCCACAAACCACTCACCCAGTCTGTCTAGTTTCACCAAAGCCCTTATTCTACGCCCTCTGAATCACCACATGATCCACTAATTATATTCACAGCCAAAGCTAGCAAGAGTGTCTTTCCTGAAGCCTGCGGCCTCAGAAGCTAACTCCCGCTAGCCTAGCTCTCTAAGCAACTTATGCGACGTGACCCGACATTTGTGGACTAAGCCCACAAAGGTTTGCACACCTAAGCCCCTCAAAGCCACAACATCTCAGTTCGCCTCGCTACATAACTGCTTTAAACTAGCTATCTGCAGGCCTAACAATACTTATGTTGGGCCGAAGGAGGCTCCCAGCATGAGCAAAGCAGTTTCGCCCGTACCACAGCTTGTTTGATTCCAATGTGGTGATTTACTTACTTACACAGCGCTGTCCGTCTTTAATTAATTCTTAGGATCCTTATACTCTTGACTAATCCCTTAAGTTCATCATACTTCAGACAGCAAATCGTACTTACCTCAGTGGAACATGGCCACCGGCAACGTAGCGTTAGCCGTTAGCAGCGCTTAGCCAAGCAGAGATTCCCCTAAGGTTCCTAATAGCTAACTCACAGATTTCATGAAACGGCTCTGCCGACCGATATTGTGGGCCCAGGATTGTCTGCTTGACTACCGCCGCCGTCAGCACACACAGCGAGGCCGGCAAGACTGTCCCATCTGGGTCGCCAAATTTGTTATGGAAGAATTTTACCTCACAACAAGAGAGAAGGCCAGAGCACATGTGACTGCCATGTGGCCGGCTTTGTGCCGTCGACACACACGCTGCGATAATAACGCTACCCAAACTGGTTTACAATTATAAGGAATTTAATTCCACTGATGTAAGCACGATTACAGTTATACATTGGAGTGTACACTCCTATGACATATTAAAACAATAAAACCCCATTTGCAAAAACCTCACCCGGCTCCTCCGGTGTAACACGTCTGTCGTCCGGGAGCCATCACAGAACAAGGGCGAGGAAAAAAGTCTTAAATTAAACCTCCCACATCTGTTCGAAACACCTCCTCCTCCGTTTATCCCGATTCCTATTGGCTATCCTCCAGGAGCGTATTCACTTGTCTGGCCCTGTGTTTACTATCACATTCAATGACTGTCAGTTACGTTTTAATCTCATCTATAATAATCCTTCAAAATAAAAGTTTATACTTCTGCAACTTGGCAGATGTTTCATGCTTATGTTTATCTTAATTATGCATTCTCAAAACCCTTATGATTATGACTAACTATGAATTATTAATTATGAATTATTAAACACTTTTATTATATCTACTAACTACAGTTTTTTTACTCAAATTTCTTACATAATTGAATCACACAAAATAATGAATATCCTACTTTGTTTAGTCTGGCTGTTTGTCTTTGTTCTATTGGTTTGTTTGCTCCTAGAAATGAATTATGCCATACATTATGCAAGTGCCTTTGATTAAACCTGGGTGATAATTTCAGCAGACATTTCACTCAAGAACCTTTTCCAAGAAACCTCTTAGCTCAAAGTCAGGTTCAACACATTCGCGGTTTGTTTTGGATTTTTTGCTTTTCCAACAAGTTTTGATGATACAGTGTCTTTCAGAAAACATGAGCAAGTTCCATTTGCTGATGAAGGCCATTAGAGAGAGTGAAAACATCTTGACTTTAGAATACTGTATCACAGATCAGGGTCAGGAAATTGGACTTTTAAACACAATAGTTTCAAGGATGAACTCACAGCAAATTCAGCATTTATGCCGTAGGGCAGCGGTTCCCAAACTTTTTAGGCCGCGCACCCCCTTCTACATCCCGACCGTCATATTTCCTCTTTTTTTCCCAGTCTGATGCTCACCCTCGTTTCCTCTTTTTTCACCTTGACTCCGCGATGGGCCGATGTGCTCCCGATTTGTCTGTGCTATCCCTTCCTCCTTTTCGGTCTCCTCCGTCTCATCTTCCTCTGACTCTGGCTCGATTTCTTCTCCCGGTCTCTCCCCAACGCACCTCTCCGTTCCCCTCGCCTCCGATTCCTCTCTCTCTCTCTCTGTCCCTCTCCTCTTTTACGACTGATAGCCTCAGATGTCCCACCTGACAGTTTTTAAATTAAAATTACATTTTTTTTTTATATTTAATATTATTACACCATCAGACCGCCATTACACTTTTCCTCTCGCGCATCCCCTAGAGGCAGCTCGCGCACCCCCAGGGGTGCGCGCACCCCACTTTGGGAATCCCTGCCGTAGGGGACTAGGGTGCTGGGTATTTTGCCACCCTTCCTTAAAACATGCTGTCCATGTGTCCCTCTGGCCATCAAAATATGCCAATTTTGGCATTTTGGGCTCACCTTTATTAAATCTCAAGAACTCCAATGCAAGTCTGTAATTGCTGATTGTATATCTATTCACAAGCCTGGTAGCCTGGTCTGAGAGCTGATGTTTCACCACTATAGTGTTCACTGCCAAGGTATTGGTACAACTCAAGTGCAACTTGATTCGGGATACCACGATGGAGCCAGGTCTCTGTAAAGATGTGGGCACAACAGTCACCAACCTCTCTAAACTTTCCTGTGACCAGACATTATCCAGGAGCAGATTAGGTGGTGGAACAGGTCCTAGCTGGGTTAGCTTATCTTCCATCTCTGCTCTCCTCCCTCTTGACTCCGCTTTCAGTGGCGTTTAGTCCGGCAGGCCTGGCCGGGTGGTCGACCATGGGCAGTTTTCGTCTCAAGGTCTGCTCCCCACAAATTACTGCAATCCCCACACGTCCTTCTCCAATGTTCAATTATCTCCTAGACAATTCAACCTAGTGGCAACCCAGCAAATTAAAAAGGACCTAGCATTAAAGATGGAGATTCATGGGAGCTACCGGCTACAACATGTACATGCGCCATCGTTGCCAATGTTAAAAGGTAGAACAAAATTACACATTAAAGATATTAATATTATATTTTAAGTCTCTTTTTGACTGACTTTGCTGCACGATAGTTATAGGCAGCCAGAGATTTATACATCCTACATTTGTCTTGTTTATGTCTTTACAGTGCTGCCACTGGCCACCACGCCGCTGTTGGGCTCATTTTTTGTAACCGGTGTAGCATAAAAGCAAAGTGGAATTAGCAAACTAGCGGACGGCTATCATGTAAGCTAATTTGCTAATTCTGCCATGCTTTCATGCAAAACTGGTGAGAGAAAATAAACAGAA
>NC_136642.1:25645330-25682830 GCF_949748355.1 Melanostigma gelatinosum | reverse complement strand
CTGTTAAAGCTAACTGACAGCTGATCCAGCTGTGATCGACTGCTGCCGTCATCAGAAACAGACGTCGCTTCAGAGGAAAGGTCTCATTTCTCTAAAAAACACATTTCCTTGTTTGTTCTCTCCTCACGTGGTTTTCTACATCTCTCCATACATTCCTGATGGGAGGTACTAACACACAAAGAAAAGTCGCAAGTGAGGGAAATGTGGATGCAATTCAAGAGACTTGGGATGCATCCAGATGAATGGGTATGAATGGTTAGTTAGAGTCCCGATGGGCAGGTGGCACCTTGCCCCTGCCATCAGTGTATAGGGTGTGAATAGGTGAATGATGAAATGTAGAGTTGAAAGCACTTTAAGTGGTGTGAAGACTAGAAAAGCACTATACAAGTACAGTCCATTTACCGTCTTTCACAGGGTCTCACCTTACCTTTTTCAGGGGGTACCCGTGTTGGAGTCCCCAGAAGGCATGTTCCCTATGGCTCCCGAGGCCATTGGTCTTCTTTGCTGCCCAGCTCCTCAGCCTATCCGCTGGCCACAGAGTTTCAACTGCCCAGTACAGTGACTTAGCAAAAGTCAGAACCCGAATTCAATCAGTCGGTTGCCTTTCGCAAACACCTAAGCCAGAACGTCCGGATCATGTGTCAGCCGTCTCCACTGACACCAAGTCACATCTTCACTCGGCCAACGAACGGCCACATCTCCCATCAAGATCGTCAGTTGGCTGTCCTTGCCAACGCCCAGCCAGATATTCTGTTGGCCATCTCTTCTGTTCAGGCATCTGCGTGACCTGATCCACAGCTGTTGGCCACCACGAGAAATGCTCCTGCTCTCCTGCCACAAGCCTCCATCCTTGTTTCATATTGCCTTTTTTTCTCCATCATCTCGCCCTGCTTGCCAGAGGGGACATCTTTATTAAAATGGTGGCAGTGTTTGTACAGGGGTGGGGACCACGCTCCATCTTGTGGACCTGAATGGTTATTCTCAGTCACTGTTGACTTATAGCTGGCTGCCTGGTAATTATGCTGGGTAATAGCCTGCTGTGAGCAGCCAGTGTGCCATCACAGCCAGATACTGTGGTGTTTTGGAGTATACAGGTGTCAAATACAGTTGGGGTCAGTGAGAACAGGTAGTGATGTGTTGCTGCTTCAAGCAATGATGGCAGGATGGTACTGTAGTGCAGCAAAAGGAGTTTGGTGCAGAGTAAAAATGCATCAGGTGAACATGGTTGGATTGCATATTACCTTAAGAAAATGATAGAATATTATGCTATGAAATGTCACCATTCATTCTGAATCTGTCAGTAAATATAAGATCTCAGTGATGTACTGAGATCTTAGATAGCTTTACTTGGATGTGTGTCAGACGAAGTACTGCATTATCCAAAATAGAGACCCAAGAGCTATGATTCCCAGAAGAATAATGTGCATTATAAATGTGATAAACTATTTTCTGTTGAATCCTCAACCAAAATCCATTAACAGCTTGGCAAGTCTGCCCAGGCGAAGTCCAAAACATCTTGTTTTGTGGTACTCTCTTTTTGGCAGCCAAAAGAGGCTATTATTTGTGACGTGCTCTGTAACTGTGAGGCTTTTGTCTCCAGCAGGCTTACAACAGGAGTAGCTGTAAGCTTCATTATTCATTGAAGTTGCTGAGAACTAATATTTTGTGCCAGTAAATAATAGCTTTAAATCTGACCACGTTCATGTCTGAAAAGTCAGTCGTATTTAATGTTCCACCAGAATATTATCCTCCAAGGGCTGAGAAGTGCTAGTGTTTTAAGGGTTTTGTCATTAAGGCCTGTCCACACCAGAGTGCCAGTTCAATCTCACCTTCTTCCTTTTCTTTAGGTTAGCAAACAGCCACATGGTGCATTACACTTATCTTAATTTATTAAGTAGTGGAACAGACATAGCCTGGGTTAAAACTCTTTTCTGTCCCTACCTGCTCTCCGTGAACACTTGTGTTGTGATTCAATATAGCCTAGCACACAATTTTGTTGTTATTTTTCCTCTTTCTGTGATTTAAGTGATTTGATCATGGATCATACATGCAACCATCAAAATTGTATGCAAACAAGTAATAATCACACATATTGATCAATAGGAACACGTGTGATTAGCTATATTAACAATGACTATGAATGATCATGTTAGTAAGTGACGTCAGGCTGTTCTTAAGCAGTGCACATGTACATTTAGTATATCTGAATTTCCTGAAATTAATGCATGTTATTGCTGCATCTGCTACTGCTCGCCAGCCCAGCTTCGGGAAGAGTTCCATCGAAAATTGTTGGTGATTCTTGTCTGAAGGTATCACCGACAATCGTTGGTAATTAAATAATGCGTTCAGGAGATATGATGGTGTTTCATTTTATTAATGTCAACAGAATTGTAGAAATATCATGTCTTATAATGACTGTGGTGCGCACTGTATGTATGAGATGTTACACGTGTGCAAGGTAGTCGTATGCACAACACTCCCAACTTTGATTCCAATTCAATTTAGCACTGAAGAGTTATGGCCTGTTAAGTGCATCAGGCCAAGCTTTTCAATTACATACAAACAGTAAGTCATACTGAACTTCATACATTTACGTGGGGTCACCTATATATAGTGTTTGGTACAGATTCGTTTAAACAATTGCCAAAAGAAGCAAAACTAATAAAATCTTTACCTAAAAATCCAAAATGGCGGAATCATTTTTAAAAGGCAAAAATGGGTGTGGCCTATACCAGTCAAATCAGGCTACCAAACGAAAAGCAATGAGGCAATAACTGTTGTTGCTCATAGCTCTGAATCGCTGTTGTGCTAGCAGCAACTGGCCAAGCCAGTTAGCCGTAAATGCTATTCAGAGCTATGAGCAGAGATCAGCTTTTTTCGTTGTTTTTTTTACAGTTCTACAAAACTTGTTTGACAAAACATTTATTTCTCTCACTCAAAAACACTCACACAAAAAACTCAAACAAGTTTTGTAGAACTGGAAAAAAAAAAAAAAAAAACTGGAAAAAACGAGTCTGCATTTGGGTCCTTGAACACACCACATCATGAACCGGGGCAAATCCGCCCTTGAGCTTGCGTTGTCGTCCTCATTGCGCTGTCCCCTTAATCTCATAGTATCCCAGCCTTTCAGAACCCATTGGTGATGATGGATTCTTTCACACTGTTCCGCGCTGTTAGGATCCACTGGCAGACTTGAGAAAAAGCTGATCTTCGTTAAAGGGTGACAGGAAGTGAATGTGTTTTATGTTTTGTATGGATGGAAATAAACGGCCACAAGGTGCAGCCAAAGGGAATACTCGACTCCTTGTTTATTTCCACACACCTACATTGGTGACCCTGACACTCCTGGACGTTTCCAGAAGAAAGAATGACGACGCACGCAGTTTCGCTGAAACTGCCGGAGTTTTGGGAGACGCAAGCGGCGGTGTGGTTCGCTCAAACTGAGGCACAGTTCGCCCTCAGAGACATTACAGCGGACGCGACAAGATATTATTATGTCGTGGCGGCTCTCTGCAGTTCGACAGCAGGCAGAGTGGTGAGCATTCTGGAAAATCCGCCAGAGAGGGATAAGTACAATACCCTGAAAGACCGGCTGTTGAACATTTTCGGGCTTTCGGACTCTGAGCGTGCTCGCCGGTTGCTTGCTCTGAATGGCCTCGGCGACAGCAAGCCGCCGGAACTAATGGACAAAATGTTAGCGCTGCTAGGTAAACACGAGCCGGAGTTTCTGTTTACGGAACTTTTTCTGCAGCAGCTCCCGCTGCAGGTGCGGGCCGCTTTGGCCAACACCAGGATTACCGATTGTCGTGAGTTGGCCGAGGAGGCCGATAAGTTTTTTCTGGCGGGCCAAGAAAGCTACACGGCCGCGTTGAGGCCGGCCCAAGCCACGGCGTGGCCGGGGGAGACGACGATCGTCGCCGCAGCAGCAGCAGCAGCAGCGAGCCAACGGCGGGGAGCTACCGGCCTGTGCTATTACCATGCAAGGTTTGGGCCACGGGCTACAAAGTGCCGTTCACCATGCAGTTTCGGCAGGACGGGAAATGCCAGGGCCGGCGCTCAGTGACTGCCATGGGCGTCGGTTGGGAAGGCAGGCTGTTGTTCATCCGGGACGACGTTTCCGGGCAGCGCTTTCTCTGCGACACAGGGGCGCAGAGGAGCGTTGTGCCTCCATCGCGGGTGGACATGCTGACGAACGGGCAGGGCCCCCCGCTGGAAGACGTGAACGGTACCCCCAGATGCACTTTTGGGACACGGTGCCTGGAGCTGTGTTTTATGGGGCAGCGTTTCAGCTGGGACTTTGTTACTGCCAAAATTGCCATTCCCCTGCTCGGCGCGGATTTCCTATGCGCTTATGGGCTATTGGTGGACGTCAAGGGCCGCGCCTGATAAATGCTGTGACTTTTTGCTCTTACCCATGTACACTAAGTGGAGCGGGCTCTACCAGGTTGACTAACATGCTTGCAGCGGCTGATGAGTTTCTGCGTCTGCTGGCCGAGTTTCCAGACCTCTCGCAGCCCACCTTCTCCTCCTCCACGGTCAAGCATGGGGTGGAGCATCACATCTCTACCACCGGCCCACCGGTACATGCCCGGGCCCGGCACCTAGATCCGGCAAAGCTCACCATCGCCAAGATAGAGTTTGATAACATGGAGCGCCTGGGCATCATTCGCCGCTCCGACAGTCTTCACCCCTGCACATGGCCCCGAAGCCTGGGGGCGGGTGGCGCCCATGTGGAGATTATCGCCGGCTCAACGAGGCAACAATCCCGGACCGCTATCCGGTTCCACATATCCAAGCATTTTCTACCCACTTGTCGGAGAGCGCGGTGTTTTCAAAAGTGGACCTGGTACGAGGTTACCATCAAGTGCCCGTTCATCCGCTGGATATTCCCAAGACTGCGCTGATCACTCCGTTCGGCCTGTTTGAGTTCTTGAGGATGCTGTTTGGCCTAAAAAACGCAGCGCAGACGTTCCAGCGTCTAATGGACACGGTGCTGAGGGACCTGCCTTTCCTGTTCGTCTACCTGGATGACATCCTGGTGGCCAGTTCGTCAAGAGCGGAGCACAGGTCTCACCTCCGGACTCTATTCGAGCGACTCAGCCAGCACGGGTTGATCATCAACCCGGCTAAGTGCCAGTTTGGGTTGACCACCATTGACTTTCTGGGTCACCGCATCACAAAGGACAGGGCGCTGCCCTCCCGGCAAAGGTGGAGGCAGTGACTAACTTTACACGCCCACTCACGGTGAGGGCCCTGCAGGAGTTTTTAGGCATGGTGAACTTTTACCATCGCTTTATTCCCCGAGCAGCGCAAGTGATGCGGCCCCTGTACGAAGCCCTGAAAGGCAAGGCCATCAAACAGCTGGTGGATTGGACTGAAGAGAGGGAACTTGCATTTGTTGATGCGAAAACAGCTCTGGCAAGCGCAACAATGCTGGCACACCCGTCACCTAAGGCTCCGATTGCAATCACCACGGACGCTTCGGACTACGTGGTGGGCGCGGTGCACGAGCAGTGGGTGAAAGGGGCGTGGCAACCTCAGTTGCGGCCTAATGAGCGGAAATACAGCACGTTCGATTGGGAGCTCCTCGGCCTCTTTCTGGCCATTCGGCATTTCTAGTTCCTGCTGGAGGCTCGGCCGTTCACTGCGTTTGTGGATCACAAACCACTGACGTTTGCCATGAGTAAGAGCACCGAACCATGGTCTGCACGCCAGCAGCGGCAGCTCTTCTTCATATCAGAGTTTACCACGGATCTGCAGCATGTAGCGGGCAAGGAAAACCTGGTCGCAGACTGTCTCTCCAGGGCTGTCACGGGGGCTGTCCAGTTAGGATTGGACAATAACAAGATGGCAGAGGATAAAGTTATAGACCCGGGCGTCCAGGAGTTGAGGACGGCAGTCACGGGACTGCGGTTGGAGGAGGTCCCGTTTGGCGAAACTGGCGTTACGCTCCTGTGCGACATCTCCACAGGCCAGCCACGGCCGGTTGTTCCCGACGAATGGAGACAACAGGGTTTCAATGCTATTCATGGACTGTCCCACCCTGGCAAGAGGGCGTCTCAGAAGTTGATCTCAGCAAAATTTGTCTGGCACGGGCTGAAAAAGGATATACGGAAGTGGGCCGGGACTTGTGTGGTGTGCCAGCGCTCCAAGGTGCACCGTCACATAAAGGCCCCGTTAGCACAGTTCTCGGTGCCAGAAAGGAGGTTCGATCATGTGAATGTGGACTTGGTAGGACCTTTGCCCCCATCCCGTGGGTTCACACATCTCCTCACGATGGTAGACCGAACCACTCGTTGGCCAGAAGCTGTCCTGTTGTCATCAACGGCGGATGAGGTGGCTCGGGCATTTATTCAGGCTTGGGTCACCAGGTTTGGAGCCCCAGCTGACGTTTCCTCGGACCGAGGCCCACAGTTTACATCAGAGCTGTGGAATGCAGTTGCAGGAAGCCTAGGGGTGAAGCTCCATCGCACTACCGCCTACCACCCGCAGGCTAATGGCTTATGCGAGCGTTTCCACCGGTCGATGAAAGCTGCTCTCCGGGCCAGCCTCAAAGACAGCAGTTGGGTGGACAGGCTCCCGTGGGTCATGTTGGGGCTCAGGACAGCCCCCAAAGATGATCTGCAAGCTTCATCGGCTGAGCTGGTTTATGGACAGCCACTGCGGGTCCCGGGGGAGTTCATCCCCAAAGTCACAGACCCTTGGTCTGCAACCCAGCAGCGGGAAACGCTCCTGGAAAAAGCCAGGCTGTTTAAACCAGTGCCCACGTCGCAGCACGGCCTTCCGCAGTCATGCGTCCCGTCCAGCCTCAGGTCAGCGGAGTATGTGTTTGTTCGCCAGGACGACCACCGTGGACCCTTTCAACCCCCCTACGTCGGGCCGTTTCGGGTGCTGTAGACCGGAGACAAAACCTGCAAGGTCGACATGGGCAGCAAGCTGGAGTACGTGTCGGTTGACCGCCTTAAACCAGCACATCTGGACCTGGACCAACCTGTACGGTTGGCTGAACCCTGTTACGTGATTTCTGGGGGGTGACCCCTCACGATTTTGTGATTCGATAATAAAAATTTGAAAAATTAATTAATAATTATTAATTTTTTTTTTTTTTTTTTATTATTTCTATTTGGGTTATTAAAACTAGATTCCTTATGTAAATCTTTTCAATTCATCTGGAAATAGTTAGTAATAAGCAAATAGGAGGCCTTTTATGTGAAACGCATAAAAGAGTGAGCCGACTGATCTCCGTGTCAATCATTGATGCACAGATTGCAGGAGAGCCAGCTGGTGATACATCAACCCTTGCGATGCACCAGAGGGAGCCAGACTCCACGTGACTCGTGCCCGGTGGATCCGGCCCCCCCCCTGTATGAACCCCTATCACCGTGAGAGGTGGCGAGAAGGGGGGGGATGGGTTTTACTCCGTTCCCTATATGATTTTCACATCTGACCGTGCGGGAGATATTGAGAAAAGAAAAGGGTTTCAGAATTCTCCCTGATTTTGCCTCGCGCACTGCTTTACTCTAAGATTGATCTTTTTACCGGGCTATAATATTGTACCAAATATTCTTTAATTATTTGACCACCAGCCTGCTCGAAGGCTAGCTTACTGTCTTATCTGATTCGATCCGCAGCGACTCTCATAGACAGTGTAGTCTGTCGCTAGGACTATTATTTGGTTTTATAAGAGTCCAGTATTTACTTGTCTCTTTTATTTCTTTTGTTTAGATTTTTCTTAATCCTTTCGCAATTGATAAGATCCTGCTTGAGAGCCCAAAACAGATATAAAGCTCTTTCAAACGCAAGCTGATCTCTCCCGGGCGACTTCTCTTAAACTAGAGCGAAAATAATTTGAATAAGTATTAGGATGTTCGGCGCATGTCAGGAATGCTATCAGTAGTGTACCGAGCTGGATCAAACACAACTTACCTCAGGGGATGAAGGAGATCTGCTGAGGCGTAACCCCTTCTCTGGGCTGGCTTCTCAAGAAAATATGAAGAAAAGGACTTGGTCGAAGAAACTAATTCGTTATTTATTTATTTGCATTTAAATCAAAGTGTAGTCTCTTGGTCCAAAATACAGAGGGAAAATCGTTAACTGAAAAATATAAGAAAAAATCACTTAAGTATTCAAAAACCCCTTCAGAGCAGTTTACAGACAAAGGATCTTAAAAAACACTGACTCAGCCAGCAGACGGGCTCACTGTGTAGCCTAAGGAGGAAAAAGTTAATGATTCACCCAGCGCAGGACTGGACAGAGTGAGCTTTCTCTCCTGTTTCGACTTCAAAAAACCTTCTAAGTTTTCTTAAAAACTCCGACTCTCAAAGTCCGGAGATTCTGCAAAAAGTTAAAGTTTCACCTCCGTGCAGGCTTCGAAGCCTGCACGGGGTTCGAGACTCCTTCCAACTCCGAACTCCGTCTCCTCCCAACTCCTGCTCCAAGTGTCCTCTTGCTGTTTCAAAACTGCCCCTATATACTCGTCCGGGCCTCAGATCTCTGACTTCAAACGGATTCCTACATATCTCATGCCTCACACCGCCTCCGGCTCCCCGGACTTCACGGGGGTGCGATGGCTGCCCCCCCCCCCCCCTTCTCCCGGGGAACTCCAAGCCGCCATCTTCCTTCTTTGTGTGAATTTGCTGGCTCAGCTCTTGGACTTCCCCTGAACCGAGAAGCCCGCCTGAGGGGGTGGGGGTGAGGGTGTGTGTGTGTGTGTGTGTATGTGTGTATGTGTTCCCCCGTCCACTTCAGGGCAACGGAGGGTTTCTCGACAACAGAGACAGGTCTGTCTAACCGGTTCAACCTTATGTGCGACTTGTCATATCTCCTGATAACTAGGGCTAAACTGTTTAGAGGCATCGCGATTTCGCATAATCTCCCCCGTGTTCAACAACCCCCACGGCGGGGGCGGCCTCGTGCCCTCCCACGTCAGCACGACAGGACCCGGAGGGGGCCTTCAACGGTGGTTCTGCCTCCAGCCCCAGAGACACGGAGTCGGGCTGGTCGGCTGATCCGGGCCCCCAAACATTAATGGTTGGGACTAATCTTGGGAGTTGGTGAATTCTGGGGGGAGGCATGTAGGGGACGACCGAATTCACGGGGCCCCTTTAAGGAAAGGGGCGTAACCCTGGTGACAGAGGGGGTTAAAGGGTGACAGGAAGTGAATATGTTTTATGTTTTGTATGGATGGAAATAAACGGCCACAAGGTGCAGCCAAAGGGAATACTCGACTCCTTGTTTATTTCCACACACCTACAACATGATCAAATGACATACAGACTTTATGGAGGACTGATATGTTGATAAATGTGCTCTGAGAAGAGCTGAGTCAGAGCACTGCAGTCTTTGTGTGTAGATTAGAGGTTATGCATATCATGTCCAACCATTGAGACATGAGGTAAGGCTGTCTGTTTTCCTAAGCTTTTCACAGCTATGACACCAGTGATGTGAATGGTAAAGTATTTATGTGTGGAGTATATCACTCGAGAAGAAAAGGGAAAGATGCCACTCAAAATGATTAATAGCGACAGCATGTATGAGCAATGAACAATAAGCTTATTTCTCCTTTACAATAATTCATTACATGTTTAATATCGAGCGGGCTTTTACAGTTAAAATATTTAATCCGGCAACATCTACTGCTGCCCTGTTTCAAATAGATATAAAAGGTAAACATTAGCTCTGAATAAACATCATAAACAACTTTATTTTAATGTCAAATTAATAAAAGGTACAGAAAAAAAAACCTTCAGGTCATAATCTGTATTACATCCATTAGGTAATGTGGTCCTCAGACGGTGGATCCAATAGTGTTCCTTCCAAGTGGCTGATACCCTCTCAATCCAAATATAAACCTTTTTTATGTGTGTAAAAACATTACACACAAATATATTACAACATACTACTGTACACATAGTGGGTTGCATAAAATAAAAAAGTCTCCTGATAAGGTATTCATAGCAGTATTTTACATAGTTATATTTTGCAGGAGATTTGTGGAGTTTTGCCTAAAGTGTGTGTGTGCTTATGTTTTTATTTTGGTCTGTATGGAATTCTAAGGAAATTAAGTACTTTCGGAAAATGTCTGTAAGCTATTGATTGATTTATCACATAAATCCAGCTGAGGCTGATGGGAATGTGATCAGTTTTGCATGGATTCATGAATTTTTATAGGCTTAAGACTTTCCTCTTTGATAGTGCTTATAGTTAGGGCTGGCTCTGGCTTGCCTTGGACCGGCCCATGGAGAAACTGGTATAGGCAAAAACTACAGGGGGACTTCCTACACTGAGCACCTCTCTCCTCCTCTTCTTCACCTCCGTCTGTATGATGTCCCATTAATGCTCATTACTAACTTTACTTCTTCCCTGGAGTATTTGTGCTTTCTCGCCTCACAGGATGACCGCAGTTTTATCTGGACACTGGTTCTTCAACCAGCCATGGCCCTGCTGACACCTACTACGATCTTCATGATTAACATTATTAATCCTATTACCGATACCATTAATGCACAGTACTGATTTTGTCTCTTCCCCGGAGTCCATGTGCTTCCTCTCCTCACAGGTTTCCATGGAGCATGGTTTCATCTGGACCCTGGTCCTTCCTCCTACCATGGCCCTGCTGACTCCAACTGCTAATATCACTTTTATTATTACTCACATTACTATTTCATACTACCGATACCATTAATGCACATTATTGCCCTGCTTCTTCACCAGAGTCTCTGTGCTTTCTCGCCTCACAGGTTCCTGTGTATCCGGGTTAAACCTGGACCAGGTCTTGCCTCCTGTCATGGTTGTGTCATACATTGAATGTGCTGTAATTACATTGAATGTGTTGTAATTTACTATCCTGTTCTACACATGACATCATTGCACGTCTGTCCATCCTGGGAGAGGGATCCCTCCTCTATTGCTCTCCCACAGGTTTCTTCCTCTTTCCTCCCCGTTAAAGGGGTTTTTGGGGAGTTTTTCCTGTTCCGATGTGAGGGTCCCGGGACAAGAAGATGTAAAACGTGTACATATTGTAAAGCCCTCTGAGGCTAATTTGTAATTTGTGATTTTGGGCCATACAAAAATAAATTGAATTGAATTGAATTTATTCAACTTCTTCCGTCGCACCGCTTCTCCTCCTTCATTTTTTAAGCTACAGAAACCGTTCAACTATTAAAATGTTCAGCTCTTTCACCAGAGGGGTGCTATGACTTTTCATATTTCTAACCTTTAAACCTTTTGAATTATTAAGCTTTTTATTTTCAATGGGATCTCTATGGAGAATATTTTCAAATGGCTTCAGGTATAAAAAGGTGTTCGCGATTGAGCCAATTAGTGATGTTGATAAACACACAGACACACGCGCACATACACTCCTCTCCCTCTCTCTCTCTGTGTCTCTCATACAGTCATTCAGGTCTTAGAGACTTTTAGAGGACCCCCCCCCCCCCACACACACACACCCCATTTCAAAATAAAAGCCCCAAAGACTGAATTCTAATTGAAATGCTTGTGATGAAGCCAGACATTTAATAACCTCTGTTTATGTGTGTCACACATTATGATTATGTCTTCTCTCCCCCACCCAGCACCACCCTTTCAAAATAAAAGCCCCATGGATTAACTGTATTTAAACAAGCTAAAAATTAGGCTTTTTTGTTAAAAAAATGAATGCTCTTACTAATACTGCGACAACTACTACTGCTGCTGCTAATATAGTATTACTACTTTGACTATAACTTTTGCTGTTGCTACTATTACTGCTACCACTGCTACCATCAATAGTATTACTACCACTACTACTATTACTTATACGACAACTGCTGCTACTACTACTGCTATTCATGCTACTAAAAGTCGTAATACTACTACAGCTATTAGTACGACTGCTACTAGTACTACTACTACTGCTACATCTTCTACTGCCATTACTATTACTACTACTACTGTGATATTAAATACTACGACCAATACGACAACTGATAATACGTCTTCTACTACTTCTTCTAATTACTAATACTTCTACTACAACTACAACTTCTACTACGACTACAAATATCACGACTACTAGTACTTATTCTAATGCTACTAATACTTATACCACTACAAATATCACCACTGATGAATTTTTTTAAGCCACAGAAACTGTTCAAATATCAAAATGTTCAGCTCTTTCAGGAGAGGTGTGATATGACTTTTCATATTTGTAATCTTTAAACTCTTTGAATTATTAAGGTTTTTGCAATTTGTTTTTGAATTGGATATCTATTTTCAGCAATGTTTTTGCGATTTATTTCAGTTTTCAGCATTCCAACGCATTTTCAGCAGGAAATGCTTTTTCTAGTGTCTAATTGGTTTACTGTGGGCAATGGGTCTCAATAATTGACCTCACACCAAGTTGCTCTCACGAAGCAGTGACTTTTGGCTTCATTAGTTCTTCCTTTGAAGCACAAAAAGGACAAATTTTCTGACCCCGTGAGAATTGGCTGCTTGATTCATACAAATTTATGTTTGGCTCGCTGTCTGTTTCATGGCCCTTACTAGCACTTTGATCATTTTTCAAAGCAATATGCTGCACAGAGACATGAGTCAAAGCTTTTACACAGCCTCTGGGATTCGGCAAAGGGGGAACACTCGGAGGAGACGGTGGCAGTTAAAGGCCTGAGACTCTACCTGTTCGCTGCAACAGTACTGCACTCATCAGAGGACAGATGCTAACTATAATGCAGGGATCAGAACAAGGCTCATGTCTTCTTGTCATGGAGCCTGAACCACCCAGTGTAAGAGTCTCACATACTGTATACCACAGCAATGAATATCTGACCAAACACTTTGTGATCGATGATGATGATGCTTGATATTTCTTATATTACAATATCCTTAGACAAACTCCAGTGCTTCACTCTTCTTTCTGTTTCACAATGATTTGCAAGCGGACCGGCAAGTCTCTATTATTAGTAGACGTCTTTAAATTGCCTGTAAAAAACGTTCAGTTTACTGTGATCCAAAAGTAGATAACTATTTGAGTACTCAAGCTATCAGAATATTATCATTTACAAGGAATATAATGAAATAGAATATGGAGAAAAAAAAAGCCAACATTGCAGACTTTATGAAACCAATAAGGAACATTGTAATCTGTGAGCCATTGGCAGTCTGGTCTTTAAAAAAGTATGTTGTCAAGTTGGAAGGTGCGGGTGGACAAACACAAGACTATCACACAGGAGACCTTGTGAAACCAAAAGTAATTTATTTTTACCCAACATATGCCCTTTTACTGAACCTAACAAAGCAGTTTCGTTGCCTAAATCCAAACATAAATGAGAATGCAGTTAAGCCACTGAAATATTGATATTCACATTTGTAGAAATGTTGATATGACATGTATTTTCGGGTTCAGAAAGATTGAGTTTCAACGTATCCATGGTCTGTAAAAACATATAATGCCAACGTTTTATTCTAGCGAATAAAACAGTTTTGCGACTGGAGTCTTGCCAGTAATTGTTCAGTGACGGTACCACGGCATAAGTTTGGTGGGGGATAATGGTTCTTCCAAGACATGAAAAAAGTGTAGTGTGTGAAACGATGTGGCTGTGAAAATTGTCCTGTGAACGTAGCACTGCCTATGTGCATAGGTTAGGAATCCAGAGAACTTGGTTTGTTTGTGAAGCTCGGGAAATTTGATATCGGACACAAAAGAACCACAAAATAAAGAGATAGAGGAGGAGGAAGAAGAAGATAGGAACCCCGGCTTTAAGTGGCGTTCCACTGTTCTTATTCTAGTAGTGGGTTGAAAACTTTCGAGTTCCGGGTTGTCTGGAACGCAGCACACTCATGGGAAAAATGGTTGTTGATGAACATATTTCATCATCGTTTTCGTTAAGGTAATTAACACTGCTCCACTGTAAGGCAGAACTTGACTAATGCAAAACAAGCCATCTTATTCGAATACAACACTATTCCTAACTAGAAAAAGCATTTCCTGCTGAAAATGCGTTGGAATGCTGAAAACTGAAATGAATGGCAAAAACATTGCTGAAAATAGATATCCAATTTAAAAACAAATTGCAAAAAGCTTAATAATTCAAACAGTTTAAAGATTACAAATATGAAAAGTCATGTCACACCTCTCCTGAAAGAGCTGAACATTTTGATATTTGAACAGTTTCTGTGGCTTAAAAAATTCATCAGTGGTGATATTTGTAGTAGTATAAGTATTATCAGTAGAAGTATTGGTAGCATTGGAATAAGTACTAGTAGTAGTGATATTTGTAGTAGTAGAAGTTGTAGTTGTAGTAGAAGTATTAGAAGATGTAGTATCAGTAGTAATAGCAATGGCAGTAGAAGATGTAGCAGTAGTTCTAGTAGCAGTCGTACTAATAGCTATAGTAGTATTACTACTTTTAGTAACATGAATAGCAGTAGTAGTGGGAGCAGTTGTCGTATAAGTAAGAGTAGTAGTGGTAGTAATAATATTGATGGTAGCAGTAGTAGCAGTAATAGTAGCAACAGCAAAAGTTATAGTAGCAGTAGTAGTAATACTATATTAGCAGCAGCAGTAGTAGTTGTCGCAGTATTAGTAAGAGCATTCATTTTTTGAACAAAAAAGCCTAAAAACAAAAAAAGCTTGTTTAAATACAGTTAATCCATGGGGCTTTTATTTTGAAAGGGTGGTGCTGGGTGGGGGGGAGAGGAGACATAGTCATAATGTTTGACACATAAACAGAGGTTATTAAATGCCTGGCTTCATCGCAAGCATTTCAATTAGAATTCACTCTCTGGGGCTTTTATTTTGAAATGGGGTGTGTGTGTGGGGGGGGGGTCCTCTAAAAGTCTCTAAGACCTGAATGACTGTAGTCAGAAGAATTAGTGAGAGAGAGAGAGAAGAAAGAATTAGTGAGAGAGAGAGAGAGAAAGAATTCGTAAGAGAGAGAGATAAGAAAGAATTTGTGAGAGAGAGAAGAAAGAATGAGTGTGAGAGAGAGAGAGAGAAGAACTAGAAAATGCATTTCCTGCTGAAAATGCGTTGGAATGCTGAAAGCTGAAATTAATCTCAAAAACATTGCTGAAAATAGATATCCAATTTAAAAAAAAATTCAAAAAGCTGAATAATTCAAAAAGTTGAAAGATTACAAATATGAAGTTATATCACCCCTCTCCTGAAAGAGCTGAACATTTTTATATTCGAACGGTTTCTGTAGCTTAAAAGAATTCCAGCAGTAGTGATATTTGTTGTAGTAGTAGTAGAAGTATTATTCACAGTATAAGTATGAGTAGCATTTGAATAAGTACTATTTGTAGTAGCAGTAGAAGTTGTCGTTGAAGTATTTGTAATTAGAAGAAGTAGTATCAGCAGTCGTACTAATAGCTGTAGTCGTATTAGTACTGGTTATTAGTACTGGTAGTAGCAGGAATAGCAGTATTAGCAGTTGTGGTATCAGTAATAATAGTAGTGGTAGTGGTAGTAATAGCAGTAGTGGTAGTAATAATATTTATGGTAGCAGTAATAGCAGTAGCAGTAATAGTAGCAACAGCAAAAGTTGTAGTAGTAGTGGTAATACTAGAAATATTAGCAGTAGTAGTAGTTGTCGCAGTATTAGTAAGAGCATTCATTATTTCAACAAAAAAGCCTAATTTTGAAATACAGTTAATCCATGAGGCTTTTATTTTGAAAGGGTGGGACTGGGTGGGGGAGGGAGGGGGAGAGGAGACATAATCATCATGTTTGACACATAAACAGAGGTTATTAAATGACAGGCTTCATCACAAGCAGTTCAGTTAGAATTCACTCTCTGGGGCTTTTATTTTGAAATGGGGTGTGTATGTGTGTGTGTGTGGGGGGTGGAGGAGGGGGGAAAGACCTCTAAAGATCCCTAAGACCTGAATGACTGTATGAGAGACAGAGAGAGAGAGGGAGAGGAGTGTATGTGTGCGTTTGTCTGTGAGTCTGTGTTTATCAACATCACTAATTGGCTCAATCGCGAACACCTGTGTGCCTGAAGCCATTTCATGGAGATAAAACAGGGAAACACCTCTCAAACAAATCATCAAAACTCCCATAACCGTAGCTCCTATTGCTCCAATATTAATAATTGAGGGGAAGAATGAGTTGAAGAACAGATCCTGTAAAAATTGTGTCTGTAGTGTAAAAAAGGTGGCTTAACTGGCGATCTAGAAATGGGGTACCGTGTTCTGTGGAAGATGTTTTTGAAGCAAAATTTAACATTGGTCTCTATGGAGCAGAAAGTTGGTTTTCCTCTCAATTAACGGCTTCTGTGTCAAATGTGGAAATCTGTGGGATTCTACAGTAATTTTTCTACGACAAGGACAATATTAGCTACTTCTACATCCAGAAATTATGCATGAAGAGTGAAGATTGTGGACACAGTGGCAAAATACAAATGTTTTTTTCACAAGAATCTCAAGCTGCTCTTCACTCTAGCGGTGACATCACGCACTCTAAGCTGCGCAATACACACCCATTATAAAGTCAGAAAAGGGCTGAAAAATCATAAAAGTTAAATTGCTGCAGTTCAAAAAGTTTAAAAGATATCAAAAAGCTGAATCATGTTGGCAATAGTTGAGGGTTTTCTCAACATTTGAAAGTTGAAATGGTGTCTGTAGCTGAAAGTATGAGGAAGTTGAATGATTTGAAAATTTAAGAAGTTTAAGAGGATTTGTAACTAGAAAATGCATTTCCTGCTGAAAATGCGTTGGAATGCTGAAAGCTGAAATGAATCTCAAAAACATTGCTGAAAATAGATATCCAATTTTTTTTAAATTGCAAAAAGCTTAGTTATTCAAAAAGTTGAAAGATTACAAATATGAAGTTATATCACCCTTCTCCTGAAAGAGCTGAACATTTTGATCTTCGAACGGTTTCTGTAGCTTAAAATAATTCCAGCGGTAGTGATATTTGTTGTAGTAGTAGAAGTTGTAGTTGTAGGAGAATTATTATTAGCAGTATCAGTATTAGTAGCATTTGAATAAGTACTAGTTGTAGCAGGAGTGATATTTGTAGTAGCAGTAGTAGTAGAAGTATCAGTAATTTGAAGAAGTAGTAGAAGTAGTAGTATCAGTCGTCGTAGTAATAGCTGTAGTAGTGGTCGTAGTATTTTATAGAACAGTAGTAGTAGTATCATAAGTAGTAGTAGTAATAGTAATAGTAAAGTCAGTTTTTGAAGTAGCAGTAGTAGCAGTCGTACTAATAGCTGTAGAAGTATTAGTACTGGTAGTAGCAGGAATAGCAGTATAAGTAATAATAGTAGTGGTAGTAATAGCAGTAGTGGAAGTAATACTATTTATGGTAGCAGTAATAGCAGTAGCAGGAATTGTAGCAACAGCAAAAGTTGAATTCGTAGTAGTAGTAGTAATACTAGAAATATTAGCAATAGTCATAGTTGTCGCAGTATTAGTAAGAGCATTCATTATTTCAACAAAAAAGCCTAATTTTGAGCTAAACGTTGAAATACAGTTCATCCATGAGGCTTTTATTTTGAAAGGGTGGGACTGGGGGGGAGGGGGAGAGGAGACATAATCATCATCTTTGACACACATAAACAGAGGTTATTAAATGGCAGGCTTCATCACAAGCAGTTCAGTTAGAATTCACTCTCTGGGGCTTTTATTTTGAAATGGGGGGTGTGTGTGTGGGGGGGTCCTCTAAAAGTCTCTAAGACCTGAATGACTGTATGAGAGAGACATAGACAAGGAGAGAGAGAAGCAAGAATTAGTGAGAGAGAGAGAGAAGAAAGAATTTGTGAGAGAGAGAGAGAGAGAGAGAGAGAGAGAGAGAGAGCGAGAGAGAGGCTCTGAGATCTCTGGCAAACTTTCTCATTTGGAGATTGTCCGATGTTTTATCTTTTACAGCTTACATGAATGTCCTCTGCCATGTCTTTCCTCACCTCTCCCTCTTGTGTCGCGGTGTGTGTAAATGTCACTCGAATCAGGAAACCTATCAGAATACTCATGTCTGATTGGCCGAGATGCAACACGTAACAGCTGCAACAAATCATGTGTGTGCGGCTTTTATTTTAAAATGGGGTGGGTGTGTGTGGGGTGGAGGAGGGGGGAAAGACCTCTAAAGATCCCTAAGACCTGAATGACTGTATGAGAGACACACAGAGAGAGAGGGAGAGGAGTGTATGTGCGCGTGTGTCTGTGAGTCTGTGTGTTTATCACCATCACTAATTGGCTCAATCGCGAACACCTGTGTGCCTGAAGCCATTTGAAAATATTCTCCATAGAGATCCCATTGAAAATAAAAAGCTTAATAACCGGTTTCTGTAGCTTAAAAAATGGAGGAGAAGCGGTGCGACGGAAGAAATAGAAGAAGTTGAATAAAGATTCGAAGTACAATAGTCACAGCAGGTCTTTGAAAAGATTAATTGTAAGGAACTGGAAGGAAGGTTGTCAGCTGTTATTGTTGGAATGCTTAACAGCATTCCAACAATAAAGAAACAGGATAACAATAGTTGGAATGCTTAACAGCATTCCAACAATAACAGCTGACAACCTTCCTTCCAGTTCCTTACAATGAATCTTTTCAAAGACCTGCTGTGACTACAGCACTGCTGACAGTTTGCATGCCTGTCAGCCAATCACAGAGTGCAGTTTCCAGCAGCGTTCTGCTGGAAGTCACTTTGACTTCTCTTTTGCAATGGAAATTAGACTGGAGTGGAACATAATGTAACCTAGCACCCCCAATAAATACATTCAGCAGGGAAATGAGAGCTATCGTCAAATCAGTGTGTGCTTTATCCCTTCATGGTTTTTATAAGAGTGTGAAAATGTTGATGACAAATCCACTTTCTTTGTGTGGAGGTAAGAAAGGCTTGCTCTTTGCAATCGCACTGCTGCAGTTAGCGGGGGTAAAGAGGTGCTCGCCAAAGGAATTACAGTTCAGAGAAAGACAGCCTGCTTCAAAAGCGAAGCAGTGCCATTGTCAGAGAGTAATTTCATTTCATGAATAAGCGCTTGACTGCTTACAGTGACAGCCTAGTCCTCATCCTGTCTGCTCTGGCATCGCTCCCCTTCACCAGCCAATGACAGAATGTCGTCCCTGCTTCCAAAAGGCGCAGACCAGGAGGACGGGGCTTATGTGCCGCAACCAAAATCTGTGCCACCCCGACGGATGTTAAAAGACAAATGTGAAAGGGAGAGGACTATGCAGAGTCGAGTTCGCCTCCTCACAGTGGGAAACATTTTGACACTTGCTCAGAGTGGAGGGAAGTTTCGTCACTGTTGCTAACAAATGTCATCCATACAGAAAACAATGTACATCAGCCAGGTTCTGCAACAGCTCAGCTCACATGCAGATACGAAGTCAACACAGCGCTTTACATAAAAAGTGAATGCCAATATTCTGCTTAATACTTACCATCTTACTCACTGCATACGGTAGACACGTACTGCACAGAGAGTGTACCTTTAGAGAACCTTCGATGGGCCAAGTGCCTATAACGAAGTGGTAGAGAGTAACATTTACTTTAATACAGTCAAATTGTTTCCCTTTTCAACAACTTTGTTCTTGACCATTTGAGGGGTGTATATTACATTATTGATCAGCCATATAGCTACTTTACAGATAAGGACTTTACATACACAAGATCAGGGTCTGATTAACCCTACACTAGAGGGCACCAGCACTAAGATGAGCGGCAGAGCCCCTGTTAAACACCCCCCAGTCCAACAGGCCGTCACTCTGATGAATAATTATATCAATAACCCTCTAACACCCAAATATCCACTGCTGCCATTGTAGTTTATATTGTTTTTAATCCTTTTTTTTTAACATGCACATATTTTTGTGTCACTGTCAATAAAAATACATGCTCTATAGTAGACATAGTTCATACTGTACATAATCATTAGGGGTGTAACGGTTCACAAAATTCACGGTTGGGTATACAGTGGCGCCACGTTTCGGTACAGTAGAAAACTATAAATGCCAGAGAAATGTACTTGATTTTAAAATATATTTATTCATTACAACTAACATCATGAAGTTATTCTTTGACTTTGAACAATGATGGAACTATACCTGAGTGACCCATCTTCTGGGGTGTCTTCTTAGCAACACATAAGCATCAAAAACAAAAACTGCTCCTTAATGTTATGTAGTATTGTTACTTACATCTTGCTTACATCTTGTATTGTTACTTACATCTTGCAAAAGAGATCTTTAATCTCAATGGGACTACCTGGTTAAATAAAGGTTTAAAAAAAAAAAAAAAGTATTCGGTTCGTCATGCGTACCGAAGCGTGAGCCTCGTACCGAACGGTTCAATACAAATACGCGTACCGTTACACCCCTGATATATATATATAATTTGGGTAGTCGGTCCCGGCTTGTCATTAAGGGGTGATGGTGGGTCCCGCAGCCAGACCAGTTGAGAACCACTGGTATAGATAGATAGATACATCCTTTATTCATCCCCAGGGGGAAATTTGTATGTTACAGCAGCAAAGATAATCTACACGCAACAACTCCAAATCATTGTCACCACCAGGGAACACTGGAAACACTGATGTATGGATATGATGAGCAAACAGCCTTTGTGTCCATGATTGGCCTTGCCATTGTGTGCCGTTGTCCTAACATATTAAACATAGTTATTTCTCCCAGACTGTCCCTATAGAGGCCAAGTGGCACGGCATAGTGATGAAAACAGACATGTTAATGTGTGCATGGGCCCGGGCGAGGGCTGCGTGGGACACGGTGTAATATGGTTCAGGGCCGGGTCGAACCAGGAGTGACAGTTCCATGTTATAAAGAGGCGGGAGGACTGATGTATTATGCATGAGAGACCTGTGTTGCACAAGTCCTGCTGCTTCACTCTGCACTGTGTACCACTATTACTGCTCTACCACACACTACTACGGACACACAACACATATTTCCCTTAGTCCCTCTGCTGTGCTGCTGGGATGCTAATGCGTGTAGTTATACAGTGATATGTAGAACATTGCTTTAAACGAGCAAGCCATAACATTATATAAATACACAGCTGAATTAGAAATCTAAAACATTTACTGAGTTCTAAAACTCATGACGTAATATTCTTTACTCATAGAATTGCTTGTAAAAGGAGCACAGTAGGAGTGAGCAGTGGCGGCTGGTGGAAAATGTTCTAGGTAGGGCCATCCTATCAATTTCAGCAAACATCTCAGTATGATTGAATGCAAAAAAATTAAAGTATCTAACACGCATTACTACTTTGCAGTTAAATATTTAACATTTATTCCAACACGAAAAAACACAGTAAATAACACTTATATAATATAATATAATATAACATGTTTATTTATTGAGATGCCCCTATGGACCTTGTTATAGGAGGTAAAGATCAGGAGAAGTAAACATGAAGTGTAATTATGAATACTGATGTTAAATTAAGCTATGATGAGTTTTCACTGTTAATTTAACATCTCTATGACATGTTGATGCCTCCATGACCAAGTTAAGCAGATGAGACTGAGGACAACTAGAAGAGAAGATGTTCACTTTGCCCAATATGTAGCTTGACAGAGTTCTCATGTGTGTCCTGGTGTTCTCATGTTTCCTTACCTCCTCATCCCTCACTACCGTAACTGTCCGTGCTGGATCCGTCCCCGTTGTTTTAAAAAGCTAAATAACTTATTAGCATGACGTCATGCAGCTAGCCAAACCTGTTTGGTGTACAGTAGAGAAGCTTCGCATGTACTGCTTCCCTTTCCCGCTAGTCTGCTCCGCCAAAGTTCTCCTCTCAAACGGGTCTTGGAGGAGGAGTGCTCACGCTGGCGCTCGCCTGTAGAGACTTCTCCTGACGCAGATATCATATTTTACACATATTACTGGGTACATTCCATTGTTCAAAAACACAAATATTGACAATTTGTATAATTTGATTATTATAATTATTATATATTTTTTTTGTGTGGCTCAAGGTGGGGCCAGGCCCCATTGCCCTCTATTGACCAGCCGCCACTGGGAGTGAGTAATTAAGTTTTACGGAAAGGAATGATGAGATGGAAAGACGTAAAGATACACAGAAGAACCATACACGCCCCCCCCCCCCCCCCAGTGTAAATGTCAGGGTGCAATGACTAACGTTTAGTCAATGTCAAGTTCAGTTTTAAAGAAACAGAAACATCTCCCCGCTGACTCTTTATTTGCTGTCATTAAACAGCCAAGTGTTGTGTTTTAATTCGTTTTAATTGCTGTTGGTTCTATATAAAAGAGTTTTGCACCTCCCACATTTTGAAAGTGAAACTTAACGGCAGGAATTTAAACAAAACAACTTTAGGTTTAGGCAACAAAGCTACTTGGTCAGGTTTAGGAGAAGATCATGGTCTGGGTTCAAATAAGTACATAAGTACAGGAAAATAAGCCAACACAGACTTTTGGTTTCATACGGGACACAAACAGCAGTCTTCTGGGGGAAAGCCATGACCCACCCATGCACCCCAACCTCGGCCCTGTGTGGACTTTGATGCTCTTCGTATTACGTAACCTTTGTTCCTGTCATAATTACTATGGCCACTAGAAGTCGACGTCATGTTGTTGTATTCATATCGGTGTTCAACCGAGTGAATAGATGAACTTATTAAAGGGGTAGTAAGGCCATTAGAACCCTCTAGGGCTGATAACCACTGAAAACACCATCCAATCTACTGAGAACATGTGAAGCAGATGCAAACACAGAGCAACGTTGTGTTTCAGGCCACCTGATGAATGTCTTCAGTCACTCTCCTTTTAGCTCTGTTGGTCTCTGACAACTTCTGTGGGGAATATCTGGGCAGGGGAATTGTAAAGTATGGAATGAAAATAAAACAATCATGCAGAGTCTTTCACATACAGGTAGTCATGTGGTGCATTGTTGATATGAAAAGCTGCTTTAGGTCACTGAGGAGGAATTTCTAAGTGAATAACTCCTGGTTGACGGGTTCGTGTTTCCTGGCTCAGGACTTGATTGTTAAACTTGTTTCTCGTGAGTTAATACTTGACTGGGATGTGCCTGTAATGGCTAGTGACCTCATTTTAATTTGACTGTAATGACTGAAGATTTGACGCTGGATTGTTTCTAATGAGTTGAGGTCTGCTTGTTTTTAAGGGCTTGTTGACGCTGGATTGTTTCTAATGAGTTGAGGTCTGCTTGTTTTTAAGGGCTTGAGTCCTGACGCCTACACATCTCTAATGACTCTAGACTTACTCTGACTTGTCTCTAAAGACTTTTTTTTTTTTAAGACTTGAAATTTGACTCATACCGGTTCTAATGACTTGGTACTTATCTCGAACTTGTCTCTTACAACTTGAGAGCTAACAAATACTTCGTTCCCTGAATGTTGCTAAAGATCAGAGATTGACTAAAGCTTGTGTTTAATCACTGGAGACACACTCACTCATTTTTAGTAACTCAAGACATCACTCAGATTCCTTAAGTTGACCCGGACTCTTAAGATTCAAGACTTGATTTCGACTGGTCTCTATGACATGCAGCTTGACTTATATCGCATTACTCTGACTCTGCTCACTTAAGACTCAGACTCATACTTGTTTGTGACTCAAGGCTTATCTTGAACTTGTCTGTATTTACTTTGTATTGTGGTTAGTGCCTCGAGACATGACTACCTCACTCAGATGTGTCTCTAATGACTCATTACATGACATGGATTTGTCTAAACACCACATTTATAAATCTCTCAGCATTTTTCCCATGACGCCTCAACTAAATAAGTATATATCAAACTCAGTAATGTTGTGGATGACACCTGTTTGTATTGCTTCTTTTCTTGGTAACCTCCATTGTGTATCACACTGCTACTGTTCTGAGGAGCTTTCAATCTGAGCTCTGACTCACTGTTAAGAGTGTCAGTGGCTGCTGACAAATAGCAGTTGCTTACGTCACAATTATGATTTAACATGTCCTGGTAACCAGTAGAAAGCATGCCGTGGCTTCTTGTTCCAGGTGGAGCTCTCCAAGACGGCAGTTCAAAGCTAATGCGATGGCCCCTCATTCTTCACATACTCCCGCTATTCCTATACAACGTCTCATTTCCACCAAAACTCTTATTTAGCAGCCAGGGAGACGCCACCCAGTAGCACTTCATGCATCATGGGAGAAGCCGGAGCATCAATGGACAGGGTGACAACATGACGGAGTGTCAGGACTCCAAAATGTGTCTATTGCTGGTTAGATAATGGGTTATTTTTGGCATCGAGATGAATCTTCCACATCATTAAGTTGTGTGATGGGGGTTTCTGCAGAGTGGCTGGCAGGGGGGAGGCACCGAAGCTGAAATGAGGAATGTGACCCCTGACTAAAATAAAATGCTTTTTGTACAGGTATGCTGGTAGCAGTTAGGGCTATTCTGTTACATATGCAGTGTTATAGTATTGTATTTGTGTCAGGCAATGTGTTTATCTCCTTGACGGGACGGGGAGGAGGGATGTTGATGAGCCCCTGTGACTTTAATTGGGGTTTAAGGGGTTTCATTGCACATCTGTAAGGTCACCCATTGTCTTAATTTGATTGCATAGCGCAGAACTGTACATAGATAATGCAGCAAAAAAAGAATAAGAACAAAACATATAGAGACACACTCACCGCACACCAGTGCGCTCCATTTAAAAATCTCCATGTGGTTCACAGTTCTTTATGACGGGGATCCCTTTATTTAGTAGGAAGCATCTGGTTTGTAAAATCATTCATAATCAATCGATAACAATGTGTGTAAAGAAATGATTGTTTTAATTTACTCCTAAATGAAGGTCTTCAACAGGGGGTCTGCAAAATTTTTGGTTGATTAGACAATTTTTTATTATTGTTTTTCCATACATGAATTATTTTAATAGTTTCGTATTGTATGCATGATAACAGGTATGTTTATGCATGGCAGTGGCTCTAATAGGCCATCACTCATTTCCACATTTATGTTTAAAATACAAACGTCAGTTTGAATAGCTTGTATGCATGATTATCATGCTATTAACATTGGTATCAGCTGACGAGGTGTGTTTATAAATGGCAGTGGCACGGCCTCCCTACTCACTGTACCTTGCACATGTTTAAAATAAAAACATGAACATATGAACCTGTGTATTTGAATAGCTTAGTATTGAATGCACAATAAAGAGGTATGTTTATACATGGCACTAGGCCCATTTAATATAAAACACAATGGTATCCAATATATATAGTCGGGGGTCCCTGCTCCATCTCTCTATCAGTTTGGGGGTCCTTAGCCTGAAAAACGTTGAAGACCCCTGCTCTAGAGCAATGAAAAGTAAACTACATACTAAACTTAAATCAAGTAGCGGCTCTAGCGGCCCATTGTCCTAAGCAAGAAAAGTTGAGTGATTTCGATATGCCAATGAAACCTTCTGGAGCGTTTGAGATTGGAAGAAAATAAAACTTACTTTGATAAATAATGAAGTTGTATTGCATTTGTATTCCTTTAATCACGATGTGTAACAACAAGCGAGATGGACCACAGGATATGTTCATCAAAATATACTTAAAGGTTCTTATATATATTATATTAATGGATTATAATTGATTTATGCATTGTTACTTTATTCTTCCAGCTGTTTAAGGTAGAGATTATTATGATTTATTCATATACATTTTATATAATACTTTACATACTGCTGGGAAGCTTGTGAAATTCCCTCTTGGGGCCGAACAATGACTGTTGATATAATATTAGTTATTGATCAATTATAATTTGTATTGCAGATCTGAATCTAGTGGGTAAAGGCCGCATGAAATCAAACCTGACTCACAGCAAACTGTGGCATGCCACGGTCAATCATTCTCTCATAACTCACTTTAGGCAGAGCAAATTCTTCTTGCGTTACGTCCCACCTCTGGTTATGATATAAACTTTCATGCGCTGTAGTGATCTATTAAAAAGCCATTATTAGTCAGATAAATCCCTGTTGATGAATACATTTGAGAACCCACATTAACACAGATGTATGACATTGCTACATAAAAGAGGACACAGTGCCCGCTCTCTCTCTGTTGTACATGTTCATTTGGCTCAACTGCTTCTAGTCAGCTATGGTTGAGTCCATGAATCAGTTTGGATATGTGACATTTTGATGCTCTTTCGGAGGCGGTGGGTGGTCTGAGAGGAGTTGAGGAGCTCTGAGAGGCATTTATCCAGATGTCGACTACAAGAGGCATCTTGTCAGTGGAACTCAGATGCAGGCGCGCACACAAACATCCCCGTCAACAGCATGGAGACACTTCACACGGACGATCAATGCCGTCAGTGCTCAGGGGATCGTCAATAAGAGGCGGCCCCCTCTGTGTTTGGATGAGATTTGGCGTGTCAGGTGTTTGATAAGCCAGGCTGCACTCCTGAGCTGTCAGATGCAGCGGTGCCAGAGTAAAGGCTCTGCTCACATGCTAATATAGATGTTAAGTATGCCATATTTCAGATCATGGGCGCCTGTAGCTCAGAGGTAGAGCGAGTCATCCTCGAATCAAAAAATCTGCAGTTTGTTCCCCGGCTCCTCCGGTCGGCATGTCGAAGTGTCTTTGAGCAATAGATTGAACCCTAAATTGCTCCCAAAGGCTGTGCCATTGGTGCGTGCATGCACATGCATTTAGATTACCGCTGCCATCAGTGTATGAACATAGTATGTGTGAAAGGGTGAATGTTGATGCTGACATGAAGAGTAAAGCTTCGAGTGGTCGGAAGACTAGAAAGTCTCTGTACAAATGTAAGTCCATTTCCAATCATTGACTATTTTCAATGTGATTCAGTATTTAGCTGCGGGGCATGTGTATACATTTAGAATATGTATGAGGTGTTTGGACATACAACAGCACATCATTTATAGTTTGATATCCCAAGCGTATTGGTAAGGCAATCAAAATATAAAGTTATGGATCTTGTGGATCTTAATCATTTCAGAATGTTGATATGGACAAGTTTAACAGTTGATTCATAAGGTCCCCTTTTTCAAGCAGATGAAAAAAGCCTCGAAGCTTTAGCTTAAGTTCAGTCAACACAAGGTAACACAAAGCAAATTAGTCCTCGAGATCATTTGAGTTTAATTGTTCCACTGGATGCGTGTGTGTGTGTGTGTGTGTGGGGGGGGGGGGGGGGGTTATCACCATATGGATAGAAAAGTTCCATCAACAATGACCGAAATATCCACTATTTTTGCTTTGTACATGTTGTGGAAGTCTGATATGTGTTGGAAATCCTAATGACTTCCTGTCTGGATTCATAATATCATCTGGAGGTGCTGGTTGAATTCCACCGAGCTGTATTCAATATATCTAGCAAGCCACGCTGTGCAGTGACTTTGTCTGTAATTGTGCGGTGCCCAAAAGTTTGCTTCACGTTTGTTGTGAACACACCATTAGGCCTGTCGTTTATTTCTCATGCATCCTGCCATTCACTCCTCACATGCATTCTCCATATTTTCCTCGTTGTCATTGTTTGAGGCTGTCAGCTGGGTGTCAGTCAGCTGTTCTGATCAGCTGGTCATATCTATCCCATAGCACAGAGAAACACCGTAGCTTATCATCTTGCTACTATCTCTTTTTAAATGTCTTGTTGCCTTTAGTATGTTCATGCTGCTGTTATGCGTGCCCCTCCACATTCCCATCACTGCTCAGTCTTTGCAGATTTTCAGATTCATCATTTTACCAGCCTACCAGTTTCATCACAATCATCAGCCACCACAAGTGTCAGGACTCTATTGGGAGAATTATTTTGCTGCTGCTCAGATTAGACACCCCTCGATTGCAAATCTCCCTGTAGAGTCCAACTGCCAAAGACTTCCTATCAATTCAATTCAATTTATATTTGTATCGCCCAAAATCACAAATTTGCCTCAGAGGGCTTTACAATCTGTACACATACGACTTCCTCTGTCCCAGGACCCTCACATCAGAACAGGAAAAACTTCACCAAAAAAAACTTTAATGGGAGAAAAGAGGGAGAGGCCTGTGGGAGAGCAACATAGGAGGGATTTCATCTGGTTTGATCGATAGATATAATTGAGTATCATCTGCATAACAATAAAAGTTTATAGAGTGTTTTCTGATAATATAGCCTAAAGGAAGAATATATAAGGTGAACAAGATTGGTCCAAGCACAGCACCTTGTGGAACTCCATGACTAACGTTAAATAAACTATTGTTATGTAGAAAGTCACACAACTAATTTGCGACTGCTTTCTCAAGGATCTTAGAGATCGGTCTATAGTTAGCCAACACCTCTGGATCAAGAGTGAGCTTCTTAAGATGAGGTTTAATTACAGTCACTCTGAAGGACTGTGGTACATGGCCCGTTAGTAAAGACAGGTCATATCTAGTAAAGACGTGCTAACTAATGGTAGCACTTCTTTAAGCAGCCTAGTCAGTATAGGGTCGCAGAGACCGGTAGAAGGTTTGGACGTAGAAATTGTTGAAGTCAATTGGTGAAGGTCAATGGGAGTAAAGCCATCTAAATATATATATATATATATATATATATATATATATATATATATATATATATATATATCAGGGTTTACAGCTGTTTCCAAGGTTATTTTTCTCTATCAACGATAAGTAATAAGCTGCTCTGGCATTACGGAGGGCCTTCTTATATGGCTTAAGACTGTCTCGCCAGACTAACCGAGATTCTTTCAAGTTTTTGTGATGTTTGCTTTAATTTGTGGGTTTGAGGGTTATACCATGGAGCGAATCTCCTTTGTTTTACTATCTTCTTTTTTAGAGGAGTAATAGAGTCTAGTGTCATTCTCAGTGAGCCTGTAGCACTGTCGACAAGATGATCAATCTGGGACGGACTAAAGTCCTGTTATATTGAGACATGAGATTGAGTTAAATACAGACGGAATCACTTCTTTAAATTGAGCTACGGCAGCATCAGATAGACATGTAGTGTAGAAACGTTTGCCGAATGGTGTACACTCCGGTAGTAGGAATTCAAAAGTTATTAGATAATGACGGCTCATTATAAAAGAGGGTTCTGTGGAAAGATTATTAAATCTTCCATGTTAATGCCATAAGTCAGAACTAGGTCGAGGGTGTAGTTAAAACAGTGAGTGGGTTTCTGTACACTGACGGAAGCCAATCTAAGAATGAGATAATCGCAGTACTAAGGCTATCCTTATCGACATCCACATGAATATTAAAGTCACCTACAATAATTACTTTGTCTGTTTTAAGGACTAGACTTGATAAAAACTCACAATATGGACCTGGCGCCCGGTACACTATAACAAATATAACTGGCTGTATTGTTTTCCAGGTTGGGTGTGAAAGACGAAGAACCAAGCTTTCAAATGAGTTATAGTCTAGTTTAGGTTTAGGGTGTAATAATAGGCTCGAGTCAAAGATGGCTGCTACTCCACCTCCTCGGCCGGTGCCTCGAGGAATGTGAGTATTGATATGACTTGGAGGAGTTGATTCATTTAGGCTGACATATTCTTCATTACTCAGCCAGGTTTCAGTAAGACAAAATAAATCAATATGATTATCTGATATTTAAGAGTCCACAATTAATTATCTTATTTTGTTGCACTGTTGCGTTGGTATTAACTTGGATTAGATTATTTTGTTTAACTCCTCGACCATTTATTTCAGTGGCCGTGGGGCAGACAGTCTCTATGTGGTTTTGCGTGAGTAACTGCTCTAATGGAAGCGCAGAGAAGTGTGTAAGACTGCAACTCTGCTTCCTGGTCTGAACTCTGGGTTGTCATGGATTAGGTCCACAAAGAAACTGGATCAGATTCATAGAAATGAGATCTGCTCCATCCAAAGTGGGATGAATGCCGTCACTCCTAAGCACTCAGATCATTACTTTTTTATGACACATCATCTGTTATCATAAACATTTTTGTTTAAAATTGTTCTTCATTCAGTCTTCTCTATGCTTTTATTTGTTCTCGTCTTGATTACTGTAACGCCCAGTACCCAGGCATCCCTGCATCGCCTTTCATTGGTCCAACATGCTGCAGATGGATTATCACCAGATCTAGCTTCAGCCGCAGCACGGTTGAGCTTAAAATACCTCAGTTGTCTGTCTGCTCTTCGGACCCCAATTAGTTTGACAGTATATTTAGCGTACAGCAAATTAATTCATTTGATGAAGCTGGTGTTCGTGGCCATCACTGCTTTTCAGAGCCAGCGGAACTCATCAGCAAACTTAGCGCAGGCCTGCTTAGGGCCACCAGAACGTGAACATCCATATCCGTGTGCACAAAATTAAACTCCAGCAGTACGGAACCAGTCCAGACAATATTAGAGTTTGATGATCATTATAAAACAAGACATTGATTATCTCTCTGTCAAAGTTGAGTTACAACTCTGGACTAATGCATGATGGAAAGCAGTAGAGTGACATTCACTATTGATTATCTGAAATGTAAATCATTGATAGCTGGGCATACTGGGACAATGGATGCACAACTCAGTAAATGATAACCATAAAGTATCCAGCCAAGTCATAGTATGAATTGTATTTTTTATTTGAAAATTTTAAAAACGAAATCTGGATGATAAATGCATCATATGTAGCGGGCTGCACGGTGGTGAGGTGGGTAGCACCGTTGCCTCACAGCAAGAGGGGCTAGATGGGCCTTCTGTGTGGAGTTTACATGTTCTCCCCGTGTCAGTGGGTTCACTCCGGCTTCCTCCCACAGTCCCAAGACATGCAGCTCAGGGTAACTGAAGACTCTAAATTGCGGTGTGTGGCTGTGATCGTAAATGGTTGCCTGTCTCCATATGTCAGCCCTGTGACCTGTTCAGGGTGTACCGTACCTCCGCCCAATGTCAGCTGGGATCGGCTCCAGCCCCCGAACAGGACGAGCGGTTAAAGATAATGTATATGGTTGTACTGTAGCAGTGTAATACACTGGGGTGTCTCGTGTGACTGTGTGGCAATGGCAAGAGGTTTACATACCTCACAGGTCAAGTAAGAGGACATCTTAACATAATTTTGCTTAGTGCCTTAGAGAGGCCAGCTGGATTTCCAGGCAAAATCGGTGCCATGTGCAGATTACCAACCCCAGCCGTTCTCTTATCTTCTCTGTTCCTTAGCACCTCTTTGAATAGCTGGCAAGGAACTTTACGTAGCATTTAGGAGGACTCAGAGATGTGAGATACGATCCTTTGTGAATACACCTCTGGGGTTTCTATGGGAGCATTCTCGCTAGCATATTCAGGTTTTTTTACACTAGGATATTTTGACTGGGACTTGTTTTGAAAAGTACTGTCTTACATACATACATAGAAAGGATTGTATTTTCTTGAATAGTTATTTGTCAAAGACCTATATGCTAAGATGTGCTAACAATTTCTTTCTTCTTCATAAAAACATAATGCCAGCTTGTCTAATGTAAGAAGATACAGTGGTGGCCATTGTGTGAGGGTTTCTCTTGACAGAATCTTCCAAACAGGGTGACGGGAAGTAGTGCGTGGGACCATTGGAACTGAAAAGAATAAATGGTAAACATAACATCAACAGCAACGCTCTACCACTTGAATAATGTTCATCCTATGCGTTGGCTGGAGCCTCTCAGCAGCAGCAACCCACCACGACCTCAGTGTTAGCACGGAAGAACTGCAATGCAAAGTGGGGAGAACAAATAATCCAGTCGACTCCAGAAAAAGACACGCTGCCTGTCGGTATGGTTGACAGCCAAGGATATTGAGAAATTATGGATCCGCTTGAACCAGCATAACATTCAAAGGCACCATCACCTCATGCATTGAGTCATAGACGCTAGCGCACTTAGCTAGTTCTGCCACAGTAAGGTTACACTGATAACAAATATTGTGCTTTTCAATACGCTAACTTATGTCCTCTCATGTTCTCTCTCCTCCTGTGACCCAGAAATGATTCCCTGTTATGGAGGTTCTTCCAATCCCTGAAATGCACCTCAAGCTGAGTGTGAGGAAACACCAATGTGTCCTTTGTGAAGGTCTACAAGTAAGCGACATGCACATTTCTCTACCGTGCTCTTTTACATAATTGGTTATGGGTGTGTCGTTAATATCCATGTCCCTTCCTGTGAATGAAATCGACATGCTCTTGAGCATAGTTCCGTTTTCACATTTTGGTCACCAATATGTCTTATTCAGCGTTCGGTTTTACTCAGGTCCACCCTCTCGTGTCACTTCTGGGTGCAAAAGATGTCGATGGCCAAATGCCGTTCTCTAGGCTTCAGAATTGTTGTACATAAAGCAATGGGTGACGTCACAGTGAATACAGACACTTCTTTATCAAGTCTATGATTGCAACTTTGGTGTTCCTGAAAATCCAGAGAAAATCACACCTGCACAATTCATGCTCCTTAGAATGCAGCCCTGGTGTTACTCGGGACCCTAGAACAAATCTGTATTGTTATTTTTAATGTTGTGATTGTATTTTTTGGATGCGCTTTCATCCAAATCTTTGTGAGCGGCTGTGGCTCAGAGGCAGAGCTGGTCATCTTATGTTTGGCGGTTCGATCCCCAGCTCCTCCAGTCCAGGTATATGTGTGCTTGGAAAAGACACTTAACCCCAAATTGCTCCCCAGGGCTGTATCTTCAATGTATGTGTGGTGTAAATGGTGAGTTCGTCCTGATGGGCAGGTGGCACCTTGCATGGTAGCCCCTGCCATCAGTGTATGAATGACATGTAGTGTAAAAGTGCTCTGAGTGGTCAGAAGACTAGAAAGGTGCTGTACAAATACATGTATTTACCATTTAACAGTCACATCATCCAGTTCATAACAATATATCAAATCATTGCAATATTTAATACAAAGCTCATATAATTCAGCTAATTACTTATATCATGTATAATACTGTATATTTGTATTATTTTACATTGTTTAATGACATACTACACTCACACACATCAGTGGCACAGCACTAGAGCTGGATTGATACAGAGGGTCACTGATAGAAATCCAGTAAAAAGCACAAAGCAGATGAAAATATTTCCAAATGAAGACGAGCACACATGGTCATTTCCCCCTTTCACAGAAAGCAGAGCCCTGTAAGTATGACATGGAAATAGAACGGTCCATCTTTGATGTTGTGAGTAACGGTAATATCTTTGTTTTGCACCAATTCCATTTATTTTTAAAGGTCTGACCCCGACGCTCGGTAGCTCTATCGTAATGATGTAGCCTTGTGTGGAGCAACCTGATGGAGGAAAAGGACAGCCTATTAATGTTGACCGCTGGACCACGGAGACCTTTGATGGGCTGTCACCAACTATCTGCACAGCTTTGTCTTGCAAGCAGTTTCTCTGGAAAGATATCGCTCATTTGTAAAGCAGATCAATGTGCAATGATACGGCTGAATTCATTGACAATCCATCATGTGTTTGAACATGTAGACAGGTCTCTTATTGTAATTTCTGCTCGTTCAGTTGTATTTCGCCTCCATATTAGGTTTTGTGTTAATGTGTCGATAAACGGACTCTTTTTATTGTCTCTGGTCATGCTGTATACTCACTTCTTTTTACTTTGTATGCTTATTCCAAACTAACACACATATCGGATAATTTCCTTCACAGAGAACTATTGTTTTCTACGAAAAGAAAGCCTTCTCTGTGCTGCCAAATGATTTTGCAAAATGTTGAATGCCGTTTGGTGTGTCCTCAATTTTGAGGAAAGAGTGAAAGTGGAGGTTTCAATGTGTTTAATAGTGTGTGTCCACGGTGCACTGGTGGGTGTTTGGAACACTAGTTCATGTACACTGCATCTCTGCTCTGTATGGTTTATAGAGATCATGAACAAAATCCAGCCTGTGGGTGTCGTTAGGTCAGCACAAACTTTTGCACGATTAGCACTAAGATCTTGATGCAGGTAAACGCAGTGGAAACAAGTTTGTTCATATTCACTCCAACTAGGTGTCTGAACACTTAAGATCCCCCTCAATCAGAACAGCAAAGAAGTCTCAAATGTCCTAAAAACCAGAGCTTCGGCTGAAATGAGGTCTGCACAAAGTCCAGGAAGGATCAGCATGTCTCGGTTGTGCATTTCCTCACCTCTCTTAGGAACCAGTCCACACAAGCAGGGTAACTGTGAAATAACGGCCAGTGGTGAAAAATGACTCCTACAAAATTGATAATAATATAAATAATGAGTTAGTCAAAAGCATTGTGAATTAAAAGCAAAGCATTTGTTGCAAACTAATTCAGGATATTAAAAGGCATGATCATTATATCGAGACCATCAAGTCGGAGGTTTTTCATTCATTTCTCAATTTTGAGTCAGCTACAAGTGTTCAAAATGGGAAATAATAATTAGCCAGCTAGCTACAGCTGCCGAGACGACTTAATTGAAAGAATGCCAGTCAAACCCGAAACAAATGAAAACAATGTAGAGAACATGATGGAAATATGACATTTATGTTTGTTGCATGTATTCATTTGAGAAAGGTTACAGTCTTCTCATCCTTTTTCAACTTTTTCTGTATTACATGCACCTTAATCAAAAGGTCCCCGAGCTGGTCACCTGCACTTTTGCAATTATAAATCATATTTGATCTTAAAGGGGATTTTAAAGTGGATTTTTTTGGTTTTCATTCTATTTGTCTTTATTGCTTATTCTGTGTCTCTCAATGCAATCAAATGTGATTTAATATAATTATGTGATTGTGATGAATTTCCCCTTGTAAAGTTGATCTGAATCTCTCCAGCTGTTATGTCTGGTTGCATACATTTCTTTTTTATTATTACGATCATTTTTCACAATATTGTAATCTATATAACTATGATACAGATAATTATTATTCATGTTATCATTTTTCATCGACCACTCATTTGAACCTCAAATATGATATCTGACACACAAGTCTGACTGTGATGGAACTTGGAAAGATGATGTTACTCTCCGAGTGCCTATAGTGAACAACAACAGTTCAAAAGGTATGTATTCCACAAATAAAAAGTGATACTCTATTTATATTACTTTAAATGTCATCCTGGTTCATTCTCCACGAGATCTGTGTTTTGCAGATGTTGCTAACTTTACATTTGTGTTTGTGGCATTGAAAAAAATCAAGCTTCTCTTTGCCCATATGAGGATATAAGACATTGTGCTCTCAGACACAGTAATATGTTTCAGCTGTGCGGCCCATTAGGAAACCTTTAATTTCTCACTGCAGAGCTCAGTCTGATCCACGGAGCCCCAAGGAGCTATAAAATGTTGATTTATTTCCCTCTCCAACAGCTCAGCACATTCAGCCCGGAGAGGAGCTAATGATGTACTACTGCAGCTATTTAAACCACTCTTTGAACACTGGTTTAAAATATGAAAAGGGAAGGAATTTGCATCAGTTTTGCCACTGTGATTCTGGCCTTATCTCAGACACACTGACTTGCACATTCTCCAGCACTCTTGTAAAGGAGCAAAGAGAAACTGTATACACAGAGACAAGTTTGGTTTCGTAGAAACATTTAATTGTAATCAGTAAAACATATTTTTGCAAGTATGTTTTAATGTGTATCAGTTTAAGAAGGGGAAGCAGGGTTTTAGCTTCAGAAATAAAGGATGAGGTGCAGTTGACTTATGAGAATAACATTTACAACATGAAGGTAATTGCATCATTCATCACTTCCTGAATTATTAAAAACTCTAATTACAAAGTGCTAACCGCTATTTCATATATACTCACAAAAGACACTTTCATGAAATGCAATGTGAACAAAAGCACAGTGTTGCTGGTCTGAGCTCTCTGTTCAGGCAACGGTATGACCTGATAAGAGTCCTGCATGCCGGCTTTGCATGATTAAGATTCATGAGGTTTGAAAAAGGGAGAACAAATTAAAGACTTTCTTCACTGCTGAGAAATGAGGCTTTGCAGAATAAAGTAAAGGCCTTTCTTACGGAAGACATTTGAACTTCCCACAGAAAGAAAAGCACTGGTGTAAATAATGAAACCAACGATGACCGTGTAGCTTCTTTGATTTCAGGTTCCTGGTATCATGCGTGTCAGAACACTCTCCTACTGTGACAAGTCAAAATATGTGCTGTGAAAAAGTCATGTTGGAGAAACAACACTTCTCTCAAAGGATGAACTCGCCCATTCCACGAATATAATACTATACTACACTGCGATAGTGTAGTATAGTATTATATATTATATTTTTCATCGTGACTATGAACAACTCATGCTGACCAGCCATCTTGAAAACACAGAATTTGCATCCACGCTGTTCTTTCACACTCTAAAGTCTGAAAATAACAACCTATTGATTATACTGATACTGACTTCTTTGTAATGAAGCAGTTTTGGACCCCAAAACCCAAGTCCTGACGAGGATTTTAAAGATTCAAGGATAATTTATTGTCATTATGCAACACAGAGAAGCTCAGTTGTAGCCCATTTGCTACACAAGAAAAACAAAAGAAAAGAAAAACACGAGCGCATTTCTGTTTTTTGAATGTGCATCAGGAGGAAGGCAAACAGCAGCAACAAAAACAACCCCCTGGGCTGATAACATGGCCGGTATAACAATACAAATTGAACATCAGGGAAACATTGTCCATCAAGCATCATTGATGTCAACACACAGTCAACCTCCTCGCGTCCTGCGCTCTGTCCTTCCGCCCGCCCGTCTACTGCAGCTTGATCCGGGATGACACAACCGTGTCTTATAGAATATAAGCTGCTGTATTCATCCTGTTTGACAATTTCAGCCTTTTATGAAATGGACTAATAAAAAATATTATGAATGTAAAAACGAATTTGAAGGCGGTAAGAAGTCTTACTTTCATATTTGATAACCACCCACAGCACACGTAAAAGCACCGGTAACGCAAGACAATTCTACCGTCTGCGGGATTGTAAGGCACAACTCCGGCATGGCGCACTTCAACACACGGCTCAAGAAGTTGACAAACATGAATGAATGTATGGTACGATGATATTATGAGAGAATAACCTGTTAGATTGCATGCAGGGGAGTATGCTAGTGTTCCATGTAGGAGACCTGTTCTGTTTTTTTACCTAACACCAGCAAATATGGATTGAAGCAGAATATTTCGTAAGATAAAAATATCTGTGTAAATTTTAGAAATGATTACACGTATATTGTCAATATTTTTCTTTCCATTTTTGGACTTTACAATGATCTGGATTTATTGGAATAAGACGAGTCAGAAACAACGCAGTTACCGCTGTAATTTAATCCTAAAAATTGTTTAATTCTACCAAGATTAATATTAGTGTCCTTATCTTCATCACATTCAAATGTCAATGTTATAAATAAATAATGTGAACATATGAGGATATCAAAGTCTACACCGCTTTGAATGACCATAGCCTATCAGTTTAAAACGCCATAGGAGTACACACAAGCCAAACATGAACCTGATGGAATACACACATGTCACATCTACTCTTGCTCGAGCTGAGGCAGTGATTCATTTTATGCCTTTCAATTCACGCATTCAAAAAGTCAGCATTCACAAATTCAACATAACCTTTCATTTATGCAGCACAAGTTACCATGGTGACCTACCCCGGTAAGAAGTGAACCTCCACCGTACGACTGAGA